>NW_020175731.1:768708-848748 GCF_003031525.2 Neophocaena asiaeorientalis asiaeorientalis
ATTTTCTATGATCTGTATTTCTTAGTCTGGCATTTGTGGAAATAGATGTTGAACTGTGTAGTGGATGCTGGGATGAACCACCCAGAATCCCTTTCACAAGTAACAAGCTCTTTCCAGAGGTGCTGGCCTATGACTGCTCACAGCTGAATTCTTCTCTGGAGATGGCTCTCAGCTTATGGCAGTTGCCTTGCCCAGGGAGACAGTGCCTGCTCATTCCTGCACGCAATCTAAACCAAATGACTGGTTGGTGTACGGGTAAAGGCTCAGTGACAGTGCCTCAGTTTAGGACTTCTGTGGAGGGTCATCTCAGCTTTAGGGTTAGAGATCTGAATGGGACATCTGTGGAAAGTTCCTATCAGTTCAGCTTATCCCTGCACATAATTCTGCATCCCTCTTTCCTTACAGGTCTTGTTTCAGAGAGTACTCCCAATTAACCTACCACAGAGTTCTAGGAAACCATACTTATGAGTCACTACTTTGCTTTTAATATAGTCATAGCATTTCTTTTTGTTATATTTAACTCATGTAACAAAGGAGGAGAGGAAGTTGTGTTAGGAGAAATAGAACATTTGGTAGAAGTGATATACTTCGGCTATGACAGAGGCAATTAAAAGATATATTTTGTCTTTTGCCTGAGGGGGCACATCTTTACTTTCTGTTTTACATTTTCTCTCTCTTTTTTTTTTGCAGTACACGGGACGCTCACTGTTGTGGCCTCTCCTGTTGCAGAGCACAGGCTCCGGACACACAGGCCCAGCGGCCATGGCTCACTGGACCAGCCGCTCCGCGGCATGTGGGATCCTCCTGGACTGGGGCACGAACCTGTGTCCCCTGCATCGGCAGGCGGACTCCCAACCGCTGCGCCACCAGGGAAGCCCCCATTCTCTCCTTTTTTAAAAAAATTGAGATATAACTGACATATAACATTAGTTTCAGGTGTACAACATAATGATTAGATTTTGTATATATTGTGAAATGATTACAATAAGTCAACATCACTTCACACAAATTTTTGTGATGAGAACTTTAAAAATTTACTCTTAGCAACTTTCAAATACATAATTCAGTATTATTAACTATAGTCACCATGCTATACATTACATCCCCAGGACTTAATTTTATAGTTGGAAGTTTATACCTTTTGACCCCCTTTACCCATTTCACCCACTCTCCCCACCTCTGGCAACCACCAGTCTGTTCTCTATAGCTATGAGCTTGGGTGGTAGTGGGGTTTTTGTTTTGGATTCCACACAGAAGTGAGATCATACAGTTCAATATTTGTCTTTCTCTGACTTACTTAGCATAATGCCCTCAAGGGATATCCATGCTGTCACAAGTGGCAAGATTTCCTTCTTTTTTATGATTCATTGTGTGTGTGTACCACATTTAAAAATTTTTTTTTATTTTTTGCTGTTGGGTCTTCAATGCTATGCGCAGGGTTTCTCTAGTTGCAGCAAGTGGGTGCTACTCTTTGTTGTGGTGTGCGGGCTTCTCACTGCGGTGGTTTCTCTTGTTGCAGAGCACAGGCTCTAGGCGTGTGGGCTCTAGCACAGGCTCAGTAGTTGTGGCACACGGGCTTAGTTGCTCCGCTGCATGTGGGATCTTTCTGGACCAGGGATCGAACCCACGTCCCCTGCATCGGCAGGCAGACTCTCAACCACTGCGCCACCAGGGAAACCTGGCAGGTGGATTCTTAACCACTGCACCACCAGGTAAGTCCCCACATTTTCTTTATTCATCCATTGACAGACACTTGGGTTGTTTCCACGTCTTGGCTATTTAAGTAATGCTGCAGTGAACACTGGTGGTTCATGTATCTGTTTTAGTGTTTTCATTTCCTTCAAATGAATACCTAGAAGTAGAATTGCTGGATCATAAGTTAGTGCTATTTTTAATTTTTTGAGGAACGTCCATCCATTTTCCATAGTAGCTGCACCAATTTACACTCCCACTAACAGCGCACAAGGGTTCCCTTCTTTCCAGATCTTTGCCAACATATTATTTCTTGTCTCTTTGATTAATAGCTATTCCAGCAGGTGAGGTGACATCTGATGTAGTTTTGACTTGCATTTACCTGATGATTAGTAATGATCAGTACCTTTTCATGTACCTGTGGCTTCTGTATGTCTTCTTTGGAAAAAAGTCTTTTCATATCCTCTCTCCATATTTAAACTGGGTGATTTTGCTGTTGAGTTATATGAGTTCTTTATACATTTTGGATCTTAACCCCTTAGCAGATATATAATTTGCAAATATTTGCTCCCATTCTGTAGATTGCCTCTTCATTTCATTTTGTTGGTTTCTTCTGCTGTTTAGGTGCTTTTTAGTTTGATGTAGCCCCACTTGTTTTTTACTTTTGTTCCCTTTGCTTTTTGTCAGATCCAAAAAAATTATTGCTAAGACCAATGTCAAGGAAATTACTGTGTATGTTTTCTTCTAAGAGTTTTATGGTCTCAGGTCTACTAGTCAAGTCTTTAATCTAATTTTTGTGTATGGTGTGAGATAGTGGTTGTTTCCCGACACCATTTATTGAAGAGAGACTGCCCTTTTCCCATTGTATGTTCTTGGTCCTGTGTTGTAAATTAACCATATGCGTGGGTTTATTTCTGGGCTGTTTATTCCATTGATCTGTATCTGTTTTTATGCCAGTATCATACTGTTTTGATTACTATAGCTATGTAATATAGTTTGAAATCAAGAAGCATGTGCTTTTAGCTTTGTTCTTTCTCAAGATTTCTTTGGCTATTCAGGATCTTTTGTGGTTCCCCACAAATTACAGGATTATTTATTTAACTGTATTCATCTCCTCCACAAGCACTGAATATCTTTCCACTTATTTGTCTTCAGTTTCTCTCATCAGTGTCTTACTTTGCACTGTATAGGTCTTTCACCTCCTCATTAAATTTATTCCTAGGTAGTTTATTCTTTTTGATGCAATTGTAAATGGCATGGCTTTCTTTTTTTTCTGATAGTTGGTTATTGGTGTATAGAAATGCAACAGATTTCTGTGTATTGATTTTGTATCCTGCAACTTTACTGAATTTATTAGTTCTAATTTTTTTAATAGAGTCTTTAGAGTTTTCTGTACATATTATGTCATCCACAAACAGTGACAATTTTACTGCTTTCTGATTTGGATTTTTATTTTTCCTGATTGCCCTGGCTAGGGGCTTCCAATACTACGTTGAATAAAAGTGGTGAGTGGCGGCATCCTTGTCTTGTTCCTGATCTTAGACGAAAAGCTTTCAGCTTTTCACCACTGAATATGATGTTAGCTGTGGGCTTGTCATATATATCATTCATTATGTTGAGGTACATTTCCTCTATACCCACCCTGTTTTTACCATAAATTGATGCTGAATTTGTCAAATGATTTTTTTTGCATCTATTGGATGATCCTGTGAGTTTTGCCCTTTTTTTTTTTTTTTTTTGGTTAATGTGGTGTATCATATTAATTGATTTGCAGATGTTGAACCATTCTTGCATCCTTGGGGTAAATCTGACTCAGTCATGGTGTATGATCCTTTTAATGTATTGTTGAATCCAGTTTGCTAATATTGATATTTTGTGGACTTTCACATCTATATTTATCAGGGATATTGGCCTTTAATTTTCTTTTCTTGGGGCATCCTTGTCTGGTTTTGGTATCAGGGTAATGCTGGCCTTCTAAAATGAGTTTGGAAGTATTCCCTCCACTTATATTTTTTGGAAGAGTTTGAGGATTGGTATTAACTTTGGTATAATTCACCATTGAAGACATCTGGTCCTGGACTTTACTGGAAGGGTTTTGGTTACTGACTCAACATTCTTACTAGTAATTGGTGTGTTCAGATTTTCTATTTCTTCATGATTCAGTCTTGGTAGTTGTCCAATTTGTTGATGTACAGGGCTCATAGTAGTCTCTTATGATCCTTTGTATTTCTGGGGTATTGAGGTATAACATTTCCCCTTTCAGTTCTGATTTTAAGTCCTCATCTCTTTTTTTTTTCCCTTACTGAGTCAAGCAAAAGGTTTGTCAGTTTTATCTTTTCAAAAAGTAGCTCTTGGTTTCATTGATCTTTTCTATTGTCTTTTTAGCCTCTATTCCATTTATTTCCATGCTGATCTTTTTCCTTCTGTTTACTAACTTTGGGCTTTGTTCTTTTTCTAGTTCCTTGAGGTGTAAAGTGAGGTCATTTGTTTGAAATCTTTGTTTCTTGATGGTAGGCATTGCTAAGAACTTTCCTCTTAGAACTACCCTTGCTGCATCCCATAAATTATGGTATGTTGTATTTCCATTGTTCTTTTGATTTCTTTGACACATTAGTTGTTCAATAGGATGTTGTTTAATCCTCACATATTTGTGAAATTTTCCAATTTTCTTCTTGTAACTTATGTCTAATTTCATAACTGTAGTTAGAAAAGATGCTTTATATGATTTTAGTCTTCTTAAATTTATTGAGACTCATATTTGTGGTATAACATATGATCTGTCCTGGAGAATATTCCATGTGTGCTTGAGAAGAATGTGTATTCTCTTGCTTTGGGTGGAATATTCTATATATGTCTGCTGAGTCCATCTGGTCTAATGTGTCATTTAAGGCTGATGTTTCCTTATTTTCTGTCTGAATGAGCTACCCATTGGGGAAAGTAGGGTACTAAAGTCTCCTACTAGTAATTGTATTGCTACTTCTCCTTTTAGCTCTTTTACCATTTGCTTTATTTATTCACCCAACATAAGGGTACCTGAATATTTATTGAAAAATGTTATATCCTCTTGTTGGACTATCATTACGTAATGCCTCTTTTGTTTGGTAACACTGAATACTATGCTATGGACAAAAAAAGGCATATGCCACTTTTAGGAGAGCAGCACTAAGAACATTTCTAAGTCATGAGCACTAATTGGAGAACAGCTGGTCAGGAAAGTGTAGTCCCAGAGGGACCTGCCTGTGCTCATAGTCTACTGTGCAATCTTGGCCTAATTACCACTTTTCCAGGCCTGGGTTTACCCATCTTTTAAGATTAGAGGATTTTCCTCTTTTAAAATTCTATGAAGTACTACTTATTTTACAAACCTAGACTACCTGTGACAGATGGCATACTTAAGGAATTATTTTTAAAAAACCTTTTTTATTATCCCTTTCAAGAAATGCAAGTGGAGCCCTATATACCACATGCACAAAGACCAGCCCTGTTTGTGCTGCCACCACAGCTGCAGAGAGGAATGTCTGGCAATTTTGTTTCAGTCTTTTTGATGGCTGCAGCAGGGAACATCTTTAGGCCAGCTTTAAAAAACTGAGTTAGGGTAAATAAAACAGGAAACTGTATGCTCTTCATTAAGACTCCATTGGTGTTGCTGAGCTCCTGCTCCCAAAAGGGCCACTAACAGATGAATTTCTTGTATTGCTGAGAACAAGCCTCTCTCGTCTTCCAAATGCTTCATTTACTGAAACATAAATAAATGGTTAAGAAGCTACCAGATCAGAAAACTAAGAACCTATAATATAAAAAGAGACTAAAATGTAGACATGAGCAATGAGGTTCTCTACCCTGTAGTGGAGATTTTGTTTTGAAAAATATATATTTAGCACTTTTATAAATGGGTAAGTAACCAGCTCAAAAGTCCAAGATAATGTTCTGAAGTTTTAACTATGTTTTAAATGGGTCCTTTTTTTAATACTTTCTTTGCCTTGTCCTGGATTTATCAAATCCACCTTGATAACCGATGTCCAAGCCCTTATAACAGTGACTCTATCCTTCCCTTATTGTACTTCTGATTGTTTCCTACCTTCATCTTTCTCTGTATCATGATCAGAATAGAATTTTGTGGATTTAGGACCCCAGTGGAGGGAAGAATCAGTAAGTAATAGAAGGGAACAGAGTGGCCCCTTCAGGAAAGCTGGATTTTCTAGGAAGTAGTTGAAAAAAGGCAGATTTATTCACACTGGGAACTGGGAAGAGGAGGGCCATTCTTTGAGACCACACTATATATATCCTTCCAGCTTTCCAATAAAATCTTTCGTTTTTAAAATTCAAATTTTGTCATAAAGATATTTAAAAATTATCTACATTTAAAGTGTGAAGACAAATTTATTTGTGAACATGAACATTTCCAAATTACAATTTGACCTTATCTGTTTCCTAAGCAGACTGTACTAGAGGATGAACACTGGATCCACCTTTGTTATCTCCTTAATGTATTCAAGCCACAGATTCTACTACTTTAGCTCTTATAGAACTCATCCAGAAAAAGCAGGAAATTAAGATTCTTACCTGAAGAGATTGTGCTTATATCCCAGACCCGAAGCCCTTCTTTCTGACCTCCAAAAGCATAAATAAAGGGTAAATCAGGGCAACAGGAAGAACAGAAGAGAACTCCCTGAGAAGAGAATACAAAGTCAGTGATTTCAGTCTTTCCAGAAAGCTCTAATCTTGATCCCTACTCCTGTCTACAAGAACCTATGATTGGAATGGTTACTCGAAACCAACTCACCAGAATCTCTTTCAAGGCTCTTGCAAAGGTAGTTCACAGTCAAGTTGGAAGGGCTATCTATCTCTATAATACAAAGCTGGACAAGTTCAGCATGATGGACATTCTGGGAGGACAGGTGTATGCTTTGACCACTCAGGTCTCTCATCTCCACTGTCATTCTAATAGGGATTTCCTAATTAATCTAATCTGCTAAATATTCCCATAATGATGCTGATACCAGATGTCATTATTCAATCATTTAAAATTTTTAACCTTATTACTAGATAACATTTGCATCATAGAAAATACAAAAAAGTATAAAAATCACTCTGAGATGACCAGCTGTTCATGTTTTGGGACAGGGTCTTCTAGATTTAAATAGAAGCATTCAAAGACGTAAGTATTTAAATATATGCATGGAATGATGCTATAAAAACTGCTCTGTAACCTGCCTTTCCACAGCATTCAAAGACGTAAGTATTTAAATATATGCATGGAATGATGCTATAAAAACTGCTCTGTAACCTGCCTTTCCACAGCATTCAAAGACGTAAGTATTTAAATATATGCATGGAATGATGCTATAAAAACTGCTCTGTAACCTGCCTTTCCACAGCATTCAAAGACGTAAGTATTTAAATATATGCATGGAATGATGCTATAAAAACTGCTCTGTAACCTGCCTTTCCACAAATATTTATATACAATTTTAAACAGTTGGGTGCAGTGTTCTATGTCTGCAATTTAATTTTTATAATTTAGTGCCTGGCATACAGTATATGCTCAATAAATATTTGATGAATGAATTATTGAATTCCAGTTACTTCTAAAACTCTTGCTACTATGTAGTAACCAGTGTAGTAAGAACTAGTTATACAAAGAAGTAGGTGATAAACTGACCTCAACCACTATGGTGCCCTATAAAGGTTCAAGATTTCTGATTTTAAGGTTAAAAAATTGTGGAACTTACGGTTACCTGGGGGGAAAGGGGGAGAGGGATAGTTAGGGAATTTGGGTTGACATGTACACAGTGCTATATTTAATATGGATAACCAACAAGAACCTACTGTATAGCACAGGGAACTCTGCTCAGTATTATGTAACAACCTAAATGGGAAAAGAATTTGAAAAAGAACAGATACATGTGTATGTATAACTGAATCACTTTACTGTATACCTGAAACTAACATTGTTAATCAACTGTACTCCAATATAAAATAAAAAGTTAAAAAAAAAGTGGCCATTCCACTTGTGTCCTTGAAAACCACCCCCTCATCATCTTTGTTTTCCCCAGCAACTGTTAATCATGTGAGTTGGAAAAGGAACCAGCTAGTCATTGATTTCTCCCCAAACTGTCCTAAGTTATAAAACTTCCACAAATTTGACTAAGCCCCAAATTAACCTCCCAACAAATCCATATTCTTTAGTGCAGTGATTCCTAGAGAAAGACAAACGACAGATCAGAAACAAAAAAACCAAGATGCCCAGGGATATTCTTACCATTTTCATGTCCCTAGAGTGAACTAGGCTTGGCCTATCTCCTAATATGTCCCAGATCTTCACATACTTGTCCGCTGATGCAGTCACAAGACAGCCCTTGATTTGACTACTTAGATCAAGACCTAGACGAAGATAAGTTCAGAGACTCTCACTTTGAAATAAATTTACTTCATCATAGGTTAATAGAGACGAAAGAAACAGTATTCTTGCTCACCAGAAATTTCATCATTGTGTGCGTTAAGTGTAAAAATTGGCTTATCTGAACGTGCATCCAAATTATATACAAAGCCGTCATCTGTACTGGCCTGGAAAGGGCAAAAGATGGCAAGGTAATATTCCATGACAATAAAATTTAGCAATGGGTAAACAGTATAAATCATTGTGAAAATCAGCTGTGTACCTGACTTACCTGAAGAGCTTATTACAAATTAACATGGACATAAAGAATTTACTTGTGGGTAAGCTGAGTTGGTTCTTACAAGGACTAGTTTAGCTGACATGTCTGTTAGGCAGTTGGATATGAGTATGAAGCTGTGGTAGTGATACAGACTGCAGAGATATGGAAGCGCAGAGGCAGAAGTTACATCCATGGAGAACAGAGGGGATACACCCCGGGAGCACTGCGTTGAGGACAGAGACCTGGAGAGCACAGCCACTTACGGCGGAGGCTGAGGAGGAGCTCACAGAAGTAAGAATCAAAGAGGGAGGAGGGAATAACAACGTTAAAGAAGCCAAGGAAAGAGGGGTTCTGAAGAAAGGAGTGACAATGCTGTCAATATTCTGGCAAAGAGATTTAATCAGATAAGGACTGAAAGGCAGATTACACAGTTCCACTTTGAAGAAAGGAAGAGAAAATTTTCAAGGAATTAAGAGACCTAGTCAAGGACAGGAGACAGAAACTTGAGCCTATATACAGGCCAAGGGCAATAGCCAGGACAGGAAAAAGGGAGGGGAAAAAAGGACAACTGATGCAGTCTTGAAGGTGGAGCTGCAGATGGGTATAACAACAGAAGAGGGAGATCCCATCCTTTGAGACTGGAAAGAGGTAAGCCATTTTGATTACTTTCCATTTCCCTAAATATTTGTGAATTTAGTACTGATAACCATTTGTTAGCAAATAACCTCAGGAAATATGTGTGCCTGCCTGCTGAGAGCCAAAGTACAGTACAACATTCAAATATAACGGGGACTTCACTCCTGGTAACTGTAAGGTGAAATCTGGCTTAAGGGAGCTCAGCTGGGAACTGCATGCAACTCCACACAGAGGAGATTAAATGTTCCCACAAGTGCAGGAAACTTTTTAAAATTGTTCACGTATTTTAAGAAAGTTGTTTTTTAAAGAATTCCTTTCCTCATTTACAAAGCATTACGTATTTGCTTTAGGAAAATTAGGCAATATATGGATGTATCACAATTTCTCTAATTAATCTTCCCTTCTGGATAAAAGCTGGGATTTTATTTTTCCATGGATTGAAATGTCAGTGGCATCTTTGGATCCTACGTGGAAAACTGTTACCCTACAGATATTAAGGGTATTTACAAAATGATCGTAAACTTTCCATCTGGGAGATGGTGGTATATTAAGTGCTATATTAAATAGGCTAGCATTTGCATCACTGGAGCTCCATTTAAGTACTAACATATAAATAAAGGAATTTTTTTTTGGACTGCTTTAACCATTAAAAAACATAAAAAGAATATTAGTCATGCTTAGTATTTCAAAGTAATTTTAAAATGATCAACTAATTACAACTAATAAAATGTGACACTTTGGAATGATTGGAAATTAGCAAAATCATTTACATGTTTACTGTCTTTTTGTGGCAAATCCACTGTTCTCTTATTAAAAATATCTTTTTGTTTTTAAAGAAAACCCAAACCCAAATACTTCACACTGTTAATACAGAAAAAGCTTTTCAGAGATTCTCTCTACAATGGAAGTAAAGAAAAAAAGTCATTAATAACCTGATAAACGAACAGTGATATGCACACTCTTACCAAAAAATGACAAGGTGAAAAGTGATTCCAAGTCACTCTCTCGATCTGCCCACTGAATCGCCACATTCGATGGCTTTCCTCTGGACTTCGGCAGTCATACAAAGCCACCGACCTGGACGTGTTCAGACAAAGTTAGGGTTTTGGTCTTAAGAGTTCAATTTTCCTGTATGTTTTAGTTTATTTTTAATGAAATGGTAATAAAACAACACCATGAAATCAAGATCCAATTATTTAAAGCCTATTTTAAGTAGAAAAGTCAACTCATCTAAAAGTAGAAGAGTTGATTTTTACTAATTGGTGGACTCTGGTCCTGTCACATGAAGACACTGGTAGCTCTGGATGTCACAGTGGCCTTGACCTCCCCCAGACTGAATCCTCTACTTCCAAGATGAATCCTCTCTATTTCCAAAAGAATGGGACAATTTCTAATTTCCCCTTCCCCAGTAGTGCTCAGAGCCACATTTACTCTTTACAAGCAGGCTACTGTGTTGGGGGAACTGATAAATAGACTTGCAATTTTTGCATGAATCCCAACTAAAAAATGTAAATATACGACTCTTCAAAAGGGTAAGGAATCAAAATAAAGACTGCAAGTTGGTTTCTGTTTCTACTAGCTACCTCTCCTACCTTCAGACCCAATCTGTAAAAAGCACACATATGACTGGAAACCCCCCTGTGGTTGACCATAGTGGTCCCAATTCTTCACCTCTCCCTACATCCATGCCCTCTGTCAGTGATTTGACAGTTCCTCCCCTAAAGGCAGAGTTCATTTCCCACTCCATGTGATGTCTATTTTGGCCAAGAGTAAGACAGACGTGTATTAGGTCTGAGCCCAGGTCTTAAGAGGCCTTGGTGTCTCTGCTTGTACTCCTGACCAACACGTGTGGGCCAGCCCGCTGGTCCCAGGAAGATGTGAAACACGAGGAGGAGAGCCAGGTCTCCGGGCCCAGCCTGAACAAGCCAAGATTAGCAGAGCTACCAGTTGAATCTAGCCTCGATTAGCTCAACCCTGCAGGTGATAAGAAATAAATGTTCACTGCTTTAAGTCACTGAATTTTGGGATGGCTTATTTCACAGCAATGTCTAACTCATACACCCTCTAAAAAAATCAAAGTAGTTGCTAGTTAGGAACTACATTATAACAGAACCATATTCCCTTGCAGATTGAAAGGATCAAGTTGAAAGGACAAATAAGTACTCCTACAAATTTAAACACACAGAAGCCTCAGTAATAAATTCTACCTGAGCTTCAAGTGACACTTTCTGAATTAGTTCAAGAGGATAAAAACGACAGCAGTAATTCCTGAAATGCTTTCTTACTTATCATATGATCCAGAAATCAGAGTCTGTGCTTCAAATGGATGAAACTGGAGAGTCTGGACCTAAAAAGAAGAAACATAAATGAATAGATCAATGTTTGTTTTGGTTTGGTAAAACTGCCTTATACTTGTTGAAATTCAATTTGGCAGAGTTTCTACAGGTTTTTCCCTTTGAAATGTAGTACTATTTAAAGAAACGTAAATGTACTGCATAATCAAAAGGACAAAACATACTTCCGAATAAAGGCTGACACTTAAGAGACACAATGCAGCACTACCCAAATTGTGCTTGGCAGTGTACCTATGTCCCTCATGCTAAACTATAATCAGAAGAAAAAACGGGAGCTGTCAAACCTACTGGACAACTCCACACGTTCCGGAAGTTTCACAATGTACATCAGCACATTAGATCCCTGGGTTCTGTAGTAACATCTGTTAAATTCTTTAACCCCATTTGGTGACTGATACCCCTTCATCCCTTTTTAGGAGCCTCTGTAAAAATGCTGCAAAGCACTAATGTTCCTAGTCACTTCACCTTTCTGCACCCATTTTTGCATCTCTCAGGTGGGTAATTATAACTATCACAAAGGGCTCTGTGAAGGATCCAGTGAGATAGCATGTCAAAGCACTTTGTAATTCACAAAAAGCCATATATAAATGTTTGGGATTATTTGTAGTCAATATATGTCTCAGATTTTTTAGAATCCCTTTTATCCATTAAATCACCATACCTTGTCTGTATGTACGGCAAGGCTGGCTGCTGGTTTCCCCAAGGACATATCCCACAGAATAACAGTGTTATCAGCTGATGCACTGGCCAGCACATTTCTGAGAAAGGGAGGAAACAAATCAGGTAACCTTTTAAAAATCAAGAGGATTACATGTAAGAATTCCATTTACAATACCATCAAAAAGAATAAAATACTTAGGAATAAATTTAACAAAAGAAAAGATTTTTAATATACTGAAAACAAAGATTGTTGAAGGAAATTAAAGAGTATCTAAATTAATGGAAGGTCATTTCATGCTCACGGACTGGAAGGCTTAACATTAAGACAGAAATATTGCCAACTACAGACTGATTTATAGATTCAACCACAATCCCAGCTGACCCTTTTGCAGAAAACTGAATGATGGTTTTAAAAATTGATATGGAAATGCAAGGAACCCAGACTAGTCAAAATAATCTTGAAAAAAGGAGAGCAAGTTGAAAAGTTCAGTTCCTGATTTCAAAACTGACTGAAAAACAACAGTAATCGTAACAATGTGGTACTGGCATAGGACAGACATACAGAACAGAAAAGTCCAGAATTAAACCCTCAAATTTATGTTCTATGTTCACTGGTTTTTGACAAGGGTGCCAAGAGTATTCTTTGTTCAATGGGGAAAAAACCAGTATCTTCAACAAATGACTCAGGGTCAACTGGATATTCTACAGCAAAAAAATGAAGATAGAGCCCCACCTCACACTATACACAAAAAGGGATTCAAAATAGATCACAGGTCTACTAAACATAACAGCTAAAACTCTAAAGCACTCAAAAAACCCCCAAAATACCCCAGGTATAAATCTTCATGACAATGGGTTAGGCAATGGTCTTAGATATGACACCAAAAGCAAAAACAAAAGAAATATACTGGATATCATCAGCAAGAAAACTTTTGTGTTGCAAGTAAGACTACCAAGAAAGAGAAAAAACAACCCACAGGAGAAAATGTTTGTAAATCATATATGTGATAAAGTGCTTGTATCTAGAATACATAAAGAACTCTCAACCAAAAAATAAAAAGACAAACCCAAACAGAAGATGGGCAAAGGATCTGAACAGACATTTCTCCAAAGAAGATATACAAATGGCCAATGAGCATGTGAAAAGATGCTCAACACCATTAGTCATTAGGGAAATGAAAATCAAAAAAATGGGTTACCACTTCATACAGGATCTCTATAATGAAAAAGATAGACAAGGGCTAGCAAGATGTAGAGAAACTGGAACCCCCCTACATTGCTGGTGGGAATGTAAATGGTAGAGACACTACCACATGACCTAGCAATTAAACTCTTAGGTATGTATCCAAGAAAATGAAAACATATGTCCATGCAAAAACTTGTTCATGGATGTTCACAGCAGCATTATTCATAATAGGCCAAAACAAACTAAATGTCCATTAACTGGTGAATGGATACACAAAATGTGGTATATCCATACAAGAGAATATTATTGAGCAATAGAAAATGAGGTACTGATATACGCTGCAACATGGATGGACCTTGAAAACATTATGCTAAGTAACAGAAGCCAGATACATATGGCCATGTATTATATGATTCCATTTCTAGGAAATGTCCAGAATAGGCAAATCCACAGAGACAGGAAGCATATGAGTAGCTACCAGGGGCTGGAGGGACAGGAGAACGAGGAGTGACTGCTAATGGGTATGGCATGGCTTTTGGACTGATGAAAATGTTATGGAATTAGACAGTGGTGACGGCTGCATAACCTTGTGAATATACTGAAGACTACTGAATTATATACTTTAAAAGAGTGGATTTTATGATGTGTACTTGCTAGGTCATATATTATGAATTACATCTCAACTGTTTTTTTTTCGTCCTTAAAAAAGAGCATTAAATGCTATTAACAGAAAAAACCCAATATGTCTACCTCTTAGGGATCAAGCGCTAATAATGTAGTTCTACAGTGGAACACAGGCTTTAGGGCCCAGAAAACCTGAAATGGAGTCTTGGTGCTGCCACTTGCCTGCCAACGAGAATGAAACAACCAACCTCAAAGAGCTGCTATGCAAGAACCTGGCTGAGTAACTGGGACATAGCAGGCCCTCGATAAATGTTAGCTGCCTCCTAAAACTACAGATACTCCTGAAATTGAAAGCTCATTCACATCGAACTTTAACATGGCTCAAAACAAAATTAGGCCATTAGTGACAGTAATGTTTTTGTTCAGAAAACCAATATACTGTTAAAATAAAATGCTGATGGACTCATTTTCAGATATTATTTCCTCAATAAATTACTTCCATTATACAAACTACTTTCAGTTTTGTAACTCACATTTCAGTGATATATGCAAGGTCTCTTAGGAGGATCATGTATATTCAGGTCATGCTAGCTTTTTTCTACCATTAAGTCCCACATACAGGTCACAATGTTTTAAGTCCTTAGCATTTTATAAATTAAATATTAATTTAAATTCCCAGTAACTAGTTTATTTATATTCTATGTCTCCCAACAGCAGAAAGTTAAAATTCCACAGTACATTTTTCATCCCAGGCATTCCAAAAATATCTGAGATTCCTCCCACATTAAAGTTCTTATTGTATGAGGCGAAAAAAACAAAAACAAAACTTCTGAACACCACAACCGCAAGAAGAGCACTCCAACAAGAGTATGAATTAGCAGAGAACATGCATTTTTTTTTTCCTGGGAGGATTTTACTAGAAACTAAGGGCCCCAGCAGTAACAAGGTCAACATGTTATTCCTCACCATAATCCTGAACTCTGTGCACCAGAGTATGGGACATGTTTTAAAGCATACTGCACCTTTTCAGTAAAGAAAGGGGAAAGGAGAACGAAGATCTAAAATAAGATTGAGAAAGGAGAGTGAAGGAGCAAAGAAATCTGTGGCACTGAAGTCAGAGAGATGTGAGTGCAGATGGGGACGGAAGGGAGTACAGGTGCTGATAAGGGTCTAAATGGAAGCAGGGAATTGTGGCTGGGGAAAGGAATTGATGAGTCAGGTGGAATACTGACGAGAGGTTGTTCCATTAGAAAGAACTTTCAGTTGCTCAAAGTAACAGTTGCTATATAAGAATTTATATATAAAATTGGGTTTCTAAAAGCATGGTACACTCATTATTATATCTCTTATTTATCTCTCCATTCGTCAGGATCAGGGCCAATTCAAGCAAAACCCAAACAACTGCCTGTAGCCTGGCAGCAAGAGGATCTTGCTGATCTGGGGAAGCTTTGAAAATAATAACAAAAACACCAACAGATTCTTGGGCCCCTGCTCCAGAACAACTGACTCAATCTTGGGGGATTAGAGACTGGGAACTTGTACCTTAAAGGGTTACCCAGAAGTTTCTGATTTGCAGCTATGTTTGGGAAATACTAACCTAAACAACTTTCTCAGGTCCATTTCCCCAAATAGTCGTAACTCTGAAGAGGTCTGAACACAAACAAGATAGGATATCCTTCAGTTAAGCCAGCACTCTGGGATCTTCCTTAGAATGCTCATAATTATAAAGTGTCCAGTGTAATAGAAATGCTTTAAAAAAAAGTGCCCTGGGTAATCCAGTTTGTTCTTACTCCCCTTAAGTAAGCTGTACTCAACCTAATGCTTACCTCCCTTGCCTTAGCAGCCCCTCAAACCAACTACACTATTAGGAAAATGGCCCCTTTGCAGTAATTGTTGTTTAAGGATAAGTATGAAAAATATGTGGATGACATGCAAAAGAATTAAGGTGAACCCTTACCTTACACAGTATAGAAAAATTAACTCAAAATAGATCAAAGACTTAAACTTAAGAGCTAAAACTATAAAACTTTTAGGGGAAAATCTTCATGACAATGGATTTGGCAATGATTTCTTGGCTATAATATTAAAAGCACAGGCAACAAAAGTAAAAACGAACTGTACTACATCAAAATGAAAAACTTCTGTGCATCAAAGGACACTTCAATAGAGTTAAAGGCAACCAATCGAATAGGGGAAAATATTGGCAAATCATAAATCTCGTAAGAGATTAACATTCAGAATATATAAAGAACTCACATAACTCAACAACAAAAAACCAAACAACCAATTGAAAAATGGACAAAAAGACTTGGATAGACATTTCTCCAAAGAATATATAAAAATGGCCAATAAGTACTTGAAAAGATGATCAACAGCACTAATCATTAAGGAAATGCAAATCAAAACTGCAATGAGGGCTTCCCTGGTGGCGCAGTGGTTAAGAATCCGCCTGCCAATGCAGGGGACACGGATTCAAGCCCTAGTCCGGGAAGATCCCACATGCTGTGGAGCAACTAAGCCCGTGCGCCACAACTCCTCAGCCGGCGCTCTAGAGCCCACGAGCCACAACTACTGAGCCCACGCGCCACATCTACTGAAGCCCGCACACTCTAGAGCCCATGCTCCGCAACAAGAGAAGCCACCGCAGTGAGAAGCCTGCGCACCACAACGAAGAGTAGCCCCTGCTCGCGGCAACCAGAGAAAGCCCACGTGCAGCAACGAAGACCCAACACAGCCAAAACTAATAAATAAATAAAAATTAAAAATAAATTTACATAAAAAAACTGCAATGAGATACTGCATCACACCTGTTTGGATGGCTATTATGAAAACAACAATAACAAAAACAGAAGGTATCAAGTGATGGAGAGGATGTGGAAAAACTGGAACCCTTGCGCACTGCTGGAGGGGAGGTAAATGGTGCAATTGCTGTAGAAAACAGTATGGTGGTTCCTCAAAAAGGTAAACATAGAACTACCATTAGATCCAGCAATTCCATTTTTGGCTATATATTCAAAAGAACTGAAAGCAGGGACTCTAACAGATACACATAAACCCACGTTATTTATATCTGTGTCAATAACAGCAGCATTATTCACAAAAGCCAAGAGGTGGAAGCAACCCAGGTGTCCATCAACAGATGGATAAACAAAATACGGCATATACGTACAATGGAATATTATTCAACCTTAAAAAGGAAGGAAATACTGCCACATGCTACAACTTTTGCTAAGTGAAGTAAGCCAGTCACAAGAGGACAAATACTGTATGATTCCACTTATAACGGAGACGCAAGAGGGAGGAGATATGGGGATGTATGTATATGTATAGCTGATTCACTTTGTTATAAAGCAGAAACTAACACACCATTGTAAAGCAATTATACTCCAATAAAGATGTTAAAAAAAAAAAAAAGAGGTACCTGGAGGAATCAACTCATAGAGACAGAAAGTAGAACGGTAGTTACTAGGGCCTGGGGGGAGCAGGAAATGGGGAGTTACTGTTTAATGGGCATATAGTTTCAGTTCTGGAAGATGAAAAGGTTCTGGAGTTGAATGGTGGTAATCGTTTTGCACAACAATGTGCAAAAATGTCCAATGAACTGTATACCTAAACGTGGTTAAAATGGTAATGTTACATATATTTTACCAGTTAAAAAAAAAAAAATATATAAAGAACACGTGGATGAGATGTGAAAACTAAATGAAGTGAGAAAAATGTCTTCCCTGAAGAAACAATTCTACTGCACCACTGGCACTGCAGTACATACTGCTTTTTCCCAGTGGTGTTGGAGAGGAGGGCACTTGGTCCCCAAACATGTAATGAGCATCTACTAAGTGAAGAGCTGGCAGGTGATGCTGGGGGGTGCGAGGATACAGACAGCAGAGCTCCTGCCTTCCAGCAGCTTGTACTGCAGGAAAAGAAAATAAAACATGGACACAAAGATGTGAAACTCGTAATGTAGAGAGATAAGTGTAGACAGGAGGTAAAATCACGCTGGTTACCGTCTTTAACAGTCCTGCAAATGGTATTTTTTACCTGATCAGCTTATTCCAAGAAAGGTCAAGGACAGCATCGGTATGCCCATCTGCTGAGGAATTCTGTAATAATTGTTTAATTACTTTTGGTATTAAAGTACACCCCCAAATAAAATTGGTATATTAATTTGAAAGATTCTTTAAACCTTATTTTGATTTTAAGTAAACTTGCCCAAATATCTAGGGAAAGAAACACCTCTTCCTCCTCTTACTTGAGAGACGTGATAAATGTTCTTTACAGGGAAGAAACTATAGTAGTTCTTAACCTAGGTGCTATAATTCTACAAGTCAATCCTCACCCCACCCATCTCTCCCCCACCAAAAACCTGACAGTTTTCAAAGCTACAGGAATACATGGATATTTAGAATTCAACGTACTCAAGGCTAAATAGAAATATTTTAAAAGTTCAAAAATAGCATTTTAGTGTGAATAGCTACTCTCTATGAAGGAAGATCATAACCTTAAGAGTAACTTGTTTTGTGTAAGGATGGATAACGTGCCAGTGGAGGTTTTATATAATCAGAAGTCAATTTTTCTTTGGATGGGCTTTTCAAAACTAGAAACTAGAGTAACTTCATAATTACCTGTCCTATTTCACCAAAAGTGTCTAATTGAAAAAGTGCATGTTCCCATCCCCCGTCCCCAGCCCCACAAACCTGTTTGTCATCAGAGTTTAAATATGTATTAGCTTGTTTACCTTCTTTCCTTTCTTTTTCTTCTTTTTTGATAGCTTACTTCCAAGTGTAAAGACTGGCTCCAAAGAGTCCACTATATCAAGGTCCCACACTTCAATAACGGGGGTCATGTTTCCCACAGCAATGTAATTTCCTACAGGAGGAGATGATATACTTACGATTTAAAATACAACTCCTAATGAAACACATTACACTTCAGATTAACTGAGTCATGGCTTAGAGCAGCTTCTCTCAAACTTTCATATGTGTGTACACCACCTGAATGTTGTTAAAATGCAGATTCAGTTTCAGGTCTTGGGTGGGGCCCCAAAACTGCATTTCTAACTGGCTCCTAGGTGATGGCAATGTTGTACTGCCGTCCTCAGACCACAATTTGAATAACAAGGGCCTCCCGGTCCCAGGGTCCTCACTTACGTAATGAGAAAACCCTTCCTACCTTCATAGACTGTTGTGAGGATGAGGATTTGATTAGATCATGAATGTGAACAAGCTTTGCAAACAAGATGTAAGGTATGAGTATTAACAGTTTTTATCCTTGTTAAGAAGTATGCAGGGGCAACTAGTACTGTGCAGCTATGGCCAAAGGGACTAACACGAGAGTCCAATTCTTTCTTCATTTTGGTTTACCTTGATGTTTTCTGAAAAGGGTCATGCACTAAACTCTAGCTGGTAACATCAGACACACCATGCCAGTTTATAGGTTTGGGTTTTTAGGAGACCTTCACACAGTTCTGCAGACCCAAAGCTTCCAGGCCCTGTCCTTCTGCCTATAGTGGAGCAGCAACCTCCTTAGCCTGTCCAAAGTCTGGAGACACACAGACCCAAAACAATTAAGTGATTGTGTTTAGAGAACTATATAACTTCATAAAATAACATTAACTTCATAAAACATCAATAATTATGAAAACATTCATACAAAATAGGTAGCTTATGTGGCTAGGAAAAACACATAGGAGTAGAACCATTGAGCAATCTCAAGTTTTCTAATTACCAGTTGAATCATCCGGGCTAGGATCAAAATTCAGCCATTCCACACTCAAAGGGTATGCAGACAACAGGATATCATGGTGGACATAAAAAGAATCTTCTTCTTGATTATAAACTGAGAAGATTGGGAAAAGAGACTTTATTACATCAGAATAAGAAATCATATCCCACTCAAAAGAAAAGATTCTCCCTTTTAAACCTATGGGAGACACTTGCTTAAAGTGAGACATATTTTATGACATTAAAGACATTCCAAAGTATTTATTGCTAGGCAAAACTTTTTCATGTCAAATATATTCCCAGCATCTGGTGTGCTCCAAAGGGGAACAGGAACACTGAGAGAGAATTGACATCTGCCTGAATACTCCATCTGCATGTTCCCCGGCTAAAATGGTCCTACCTTCTGGTTCACCAATTATAGAAAACAAACGAGGTCTCCATAAGAAGTACTTCATTATTATTTTATCTTTTAAAGGTCTATCTGGTCATAAGTAAAGAAGAACAAATCAGCACTGGAAAGAAATAACTCATTTTAGAAGTCTAAATGCCTGTCAAAAATTGCTTCTTTAATATTTATTGTTAAAATCAACAAGAAGCCTTTTAAAAATTATATAATGAAACACTGATAAAAATAGAGCCCAAGTAGTCAGAATTTTCCCCCAATATGTTTTTTACTAGAAAGAAGCAATGTTAAGATAAGCTAAGGATTTTTAAAAAATTCTTCAGACCACTGCATCTGGGACAGATCTTGGGATCAGCAGATTCCATGTAATGCTCTATCACATCATGTTATGATAAGAATGTGTTCAAAATGATTGGGTTGTGGCCCTGCAAGAACCTCAACTATAGTCAATGTACTCAGCTTACATTTTAAATAAAAATGATGATGATGCCTTAAAATAATCTTCTTTTAACCATGTCAGATTATTATTCAGATTTGATTTAGAGTGCAATTTTGAAATTATTCTTGAACAGAGATACACTAGGTAATCTGGAGATTCACACCAAATCCAAGTAAAATATATCATTAATGACCTAACCTAGAACAACGTACGAATACAACTGCTTTGCTTCAACTTCTCAGCTCCTGTCTAAGGCTCACGAGATTCAAAGGAATGACTACAGTAAATTCTCAAATAAGAATGCATAAAAATCAACGATGACAAACCGTAATAGTTGCAATTTTTTGAAACTAGAATTGGTCTTTTAAAAATTCCATCATCATGGTTTACATTTGAAATATGTAAATAGTTCAAAGATAATTAGGAGAATAACTTCACATTGACGTATTTGCTATTTAAAGCCTTTTTGACTTTATAAATAGATCACAATGGGCCATGGAATAAAAATGGCCTGATAGGCTTCCTGAGGGCAGTCTTGAAGAAATCCAAGCTAAAAAATGGAGTAAAACATTAAACCCAAGAGTTTTAATTTTCAAACTGTGTAACTGTGTTTCCTATAAGAAAAGGCATTAGCCTATTAATCTCTTTAAAGCTTCAAAATTTTAAGACAGATGAACAGAAGAGTGTTGGGGAAGGAGAGTATCTGGGCACGAACGGACCTGTCCGAGGACGTGTGCACACAGGAAGGGGCAAAAAAAAGAAAAAGGGAAAATATGGAGGCAGAATATTCCAGATATCTTAAAGGTCTATTTTAAGAAAATAGTCATTAATGTTTGTTGAATTAATAAATACCAACATTAAGAAATATCTGATTTAAGAATTCCAATAAAAAAGAAAAATTCAAATCATTGCCTACTTCAGATTCAAAGTACAGCTGACCCTTGAACAATGCAGAAGTTAGGGATGCTGACCCTCTGCACAGTAGAAAATCCCTGTATAACTTATAGTCCACCCTCTGTATCCCAACCAAACTCGCATCGTGTAGTACAGTAGTATTTACTATTAACAAAAGTCTGCATATAAGTGGATCTATGCAGTTCAACCCCGTGTTGTTCAAGGTTCAACTGTATTCACCTCTGGCTTTAGTGCAAACATTCTCTGCACCGAGAAAGGTGACCAAAATGTTTTGGTCTCTGAAGAAAAATGTGGGCCTCTATGCTGAAGTTTTATGAAAAGAATAAAATGTTTTGCAAAAGGGGTTCTATTTGAAATGACTCTGAAAAAAAGCAGGATAAATTATATTGAGTGTAATCTTTGCCACATAAAGAAAAAGCAGCCAGAAAGCAAACTGGAGTAAAGAGCCAGGGTAAAAAGTTACCCCACGCTAATGAGATTATAATTTTTTCTTGCATTTTAAAATAGTTTTACTTCCAGGTTTTCTCCATTGAGGGGAAAAAGTTAAAAACTGGCAAAAATGTTTAAACAAAAGATTTAAAAAACCCAGTTAGAACCTTTCAGGTGACCTATTTCCGTAAGTCAAGTACCAAACTAACACATTGGACTACACATGCCCAGGCACAATAACCAGGAAGTCTGATTTAACTAGGTAACCAACTTAAAGGAAATACAGAAGGATCTGGTGCTTAGAAATCCATAATAGTTACTATGATGGTTATTTTAGTATCACTTAAGTAGAAAACTTTTTAGTAAGGGATGTATCCCACTTACCATGTACCTCTAGATTGCACTGGTCCTGTTCAGCTCTGCCACAAACTATGAGATTGTCATTGGGCTTAATCAAGAAATCTTCACGTTCGTACTGCTCCTAAGTGGAGAGAGAAAAAGTCACTGACTAGAATCAGATATTTGGGAAGGTTTTTCAAACACTTAAGGAGCATAATTAGAAAAGCCATATAGATATTTACCGTATCTTTCAGAGTAACATAAGGATCTTGATCATTACTCCCATAGACTGTAAGACCCAAAAGAGATTCACCGAGAGTTTCAGTATCTGTAAGAATTCATAAAACAAAATGAATAAAACAGTCATTTTGACAAAAGCATTTTTCCTAAGGCATCCCATCTTTAGACTTAGATCCAACCGTCTATTTCATAACTAACACTGGATCATCCACAATTGGGAAAGGAAATAGTGGATAATAATAAATAGGAGTTTAAAAGCCATTTATATTTGGCCCTGGAATGCACATCTGATAGTCTTGGAATACACAATCTTCCATTAAAAGAATCAAATCAAACCAAGAAACTCCCTTTTAGAAAATGTTAGAACTCTACTCAGATCCTCTAGTTTGCTCTGTGTCATCATTATTCAAAAGTGCTACAGAGAGGTGGCCTCGCAGACCTGGAAATAAATAGGTCCCTAAAACACTGGTATCAACACAATGAATTAAGGGTTGCTTGGTCAAATAAAATTGAAAAATAATGAGTCTCATAAAGTTAAATAGGTTTCTTTATTGCATGATGTCTCATAACCACTGATATGCTAACTTGCCTAATGAATCTGAAAGAGAGGATACTACATGCCCTTTTCACCAAACTTATGGCATTCTTTTACGGCATGTCTGCAAAGATGACATAGAGTAGACCCCGAATAACATGAAACTCAGAAGAAGGAAGATGCTCTTAATTTTCAGGAGAAGCTACTTTAAGGAGGCAGGGCTAATATATCTTAAACATCTGACAGGCAACAGAGAGGGGAATTTCTACTGGATGAGAAAGACAGAGTGAATACTCTGCAGGGTATAGAGAGTTTCAGGGAGTAGTGTCTGAATGGCTTTTCTCCAGGCTGGTTAGCTCTTCTTTCTCTGTATTCCCATGGCCTCTGTCCTAGTAGGATGGAAGCCAACCCAGAGGGGCCCATAACCCAGAGTCCAATGGAAAAAACTATCCCCTGCATCTAGTGAAGTACACTGAAAAGCATGAAGGCTTTAGAGCCAGAGAATGTTCAAACCTCAGCTCCATTAATCACCAGCTGCATGATACTGGCAAAGTTATTTCATCTCTGTAAGCCTGTTTTCTCTTCTGTAAAATGGAAGTAATAATTCCTCTCTCATTGCAGGTAAAGAAAAATGAATTACAGATTATCATAACCACTACTTGCAATAAAACATACCATACTAACATTTTTTTGTTTTTTAAATCTTTTTTTTTTTTTTTTTTGCGGTACGCAGGCCTCTCACTGCTGTGGCCTCTCCCGTCACGGAGCACAGGCTCCAGACGCACAGGCTCAGCGGCCATGGCTCACAGGCCCAGCCGCTCCGCAGCATGTGGGATCCTCCCGGACCGGGGCACGAACCCGCGTCCCCTGCATCGGCAGGTGGACTCTCAACCACTGCGCCACCAGGGAAGCCCCCTGTTTTTTAGATCTTAGAGGGCTGAACTGATTTTTTTAAATCAGTTTAGGAAACATGCTGTCTTCCTTGAGCCCGATTATTTGACTGACATAAAGGACAACAGATTCTCAGAGTAAAGCTTTGGTGGAACACTAGAAGCATGATCTAACGCACTGAGTTTGTGATTAAAAACCAGTAGAAGTGGGTGAATTCTAACCTGGGTCGCCTTCCTCATCATATTTATCTAAGGCATACTCGGCCAGCTCATCATCATCCAGCGTCCTGTCATCCTCTGGGTCGCCATCCTCCAGGGGCTCCTGAGGTCGGGCCTGGGTACGGGCACTCTGCATGCCATCTTCTGAAGGATTGCCTGTCTCCTCTTCATCACTGCCACCTTCTTCTCTATGCCAATGAAAAAATAAAAAGTAAAAAGATCACCCAAAAGGCACCGTTCAATAACAAGACCGCCTTGTCGTCATCGTTTAAGATTTACATTTCATCTGGACTTTACTACAGGCGTCAACATCCCAAAACTTACTGTAATTTTTCCTTTGCTTCAGCAATGAGACGTTTCACTTCTTCTTTACTAAGCTCTACCTATAAAAGACCAAACATTTCATTATGATATATTTAAGGAAATCATTTTAAGCCTTTGAATTTAAAAGTAGTTTACAAACTAACATAAAACATAGCTTCAAAAGACATGAAAAGTCAAATGGAGTTTTCACAGGTCCTTACAAATTAAGATCCTTCTCACCTAAAACTGTTAAAAAAAAAATCATGTTCAGTCTACCTCTCCAGTCTTTTTCAAAAAAGACAGACTTGTATAAACTGGCTTCTATGAAACCCCATCTCATTTTCTTCCACTTACCCCAACTCCTTGGCCACTTCTCCCCATTTTTCCTGTGGATACTCCTAAACAAACCACCCTTGCCTTGGTCCTCTGCTCTTTCCCCTGGTATCCCTGCCAAGTATTCACTCATTACGCTGTCACTTCCTTGCAAAGCTCATTCATTCTCAAGACTAAAACCACCATCTCTGAACAGATTACTCCAAACTTTCCCTTCTCTAGCCCTGTATACTGTAGTTCCATTTTTCCAATTGCCTGTAAGACTCTCCACTTGGACATCCTGTTCAAAACTGAAGTCATTCTCTTTACTTACAAACTGGCATTCACTCACCTAATCAATGCTTCAGTACCTTTTAAAGACGCCCGCATCACTGCTAAACTGTAAGCTCCTTGTCACTGTGTTTTCTGCCCATGGTAGGGATACCTGATGATAGATGATGAATCAAACAATCATGCAGTTTGTGCTAAAAGGCCTTTAATAATGTGGAAATCCTCTTGGGTGATGACATTTTACTGTTAGCTCCAGAAACTAAAGGTTCTTAAGTTTAATCAAAAGATACTTAGTTTTCTAATTTCTCTTATTGATTTGAGTTATCCTTTCTGGGACTTTGTAGAATAAATTCAATCTCTTCTTCCTATAAAGTCTTCAAGCAATGGTTCCAAATTTGTCTGCACATTAGAATCACATGGGGGACTCTTTTAACAGTTTCAGGCTCTACTCGAGGCTAATTAAATCACAACACTTGGGAGCTGGTATTTTTTAAGCTCCACAGGTGGTTCCAATGTGTAGACATGTTTGGAAATCACTGTCTTCAAGTATTTGAAAGGCTGTATGTTCTTTTTAAACAACAACTCTTACCTCCTTCAATAATTTTTAATATGAGATGGTTTCCTGTACCTATTCTACATATACCACACTGAATGCCTACTGTGAGCCAAACACTGAAGAAACTGGTGAAAAAAACAGTCTGTGCCCTGGTGAAACTGGCTCAGTAACATTGAAACAAACACTCTCCCGTCCCTATTTGTTTCATAGCATTTATTCCCACTGACAGAGTATCATATATGCACGTATCAATTCCACGAAGGCAGGGACTTTTCCTGTTTTGTTCATGCCTATCCCAGGACACTGAACAATGCCTAGTACAGAGAAAGCGCTTCGTAAGTATCTGTTGAATAACTTAAGTAATCTTCTCTGCTACAGACTCAGTCTCTCACTCCTGTAGGCTTTCCCTTCATGACGTGTCGCGTTTACCTCGCATCCCCACTGCCACATCAACATCTCACTTGGACTACTGCGAGCAATTCCTAATTCAACTCCCAGCCTCACGACACCGTGGTCTCCATACCAGCTTTTCTACACCACAACTTTCATCCAGTTTATTCCTCTAAACGCCGAGCGGAGGAGTGGCAAGTGGAGTTTCCCATACGTGCCCCCTCTTCCCCTTATGCCTGGAAACGCACTGGGGTGGTGGGAGACGACGTGGTGTCGTCAGGAAGGCTCTGGGGGAGCTCCCCTTCCAAGCAACACCCCGCCCCCTTCCAGCCCGTGAGGTCCACGTGTTTGCGAACTGGGGGTGGGGCTGGGCTTGGGGGAAGGGACCGTGAGGAGGCGGGGCCCCCGATACCAGGCCCAGGAGTCCTAGACCCTCGGAGCCGCAGCCCTAATCACGACAAACAGGCCACAGCGGGCCTCACCCCGTCAGTCCCACCAGCCACGCCAGGGCCGCGCGTTCCGGGTCCAGGTCCCCAGGTGGGGCTGACTCAGGGTGCTGCAAAGAGGCCGCTACCCCTACCTCGGAGCGACCAGGCCTCACCTTGTCTGGCGTCTCTTTGGCCACGCCGCAGCGGACCCAGGCCACGCACGTCACCTGGCGGCTGCGGTTCATCGTCCTCAGCGCAGCGACGCCTCAAGCTAAAGACTTGGCCCCAACGGGTCTCGAAGCCACGCCGCGCTGGGGTCCACACGCTCCCCAACGGGCTCCAGAAGGCGCCTCGGCAGAGCAGAGGCGCGGGGCTCTGGTCCCTGCGGCGTCGGCGCCCGCTTCTGACGTCAATCGAAGGCGCCTAAACGGAAAAGGGGTGGAGCAAGGGCTGGAAGCTGAAGCAGCTGGGCGAGGAATCCACGTGGGCTGGACTGTGCTGTGTGGGATGATGTGAATGGGCTCTACAGGACACCTGTGACGGTGTGTGCAGGCTTCGTGGAAGCAATGACTAAATAAGTGAAAATGGAACTGTAGGGATCAGAGGCAAATTTCCACCGACCTTTATTTTGCCTCCATAGCCTAAAAGCTGACAAATGGTAGAGGTTTTTGGTTTATTTTTAAAGCTTTCTCCAAAATGAATTTATCTTTTTTTCTTTTCCTGCCGAGACGCGCGGTTTGCGGGATCTTAGTTCCCCAACCGGGGATCGAACCCGCTCTGGCAGTGAAAGCGCTGAGTCCTAACCCTAGGACCACCAGGGAATTCCCCCGAAATGAATTTATCATTTCAAGGAGATACTTCCGCCCTTTATATTTCATTACATTCTTGGATGTTACTTATATACTAAGTATACAGTAGTGGTTGTAGCTAGCAGTAGCAAACACAAAGTGCTTGATAGCGTTTTAAGTGCCTTCTATTAACTTGGTTACTTCTTAACCCTGTGTGGGAGGTCTTGCTCCCATTTTACATATGGGGAAACATTATCTTTCCCAAGGTCACACAGCTAGTAAGTAGCTAGGATATGAACCCAGGCAGTGTGACTCTACATGCTGGCTATAATCTGTCAGGCTTCTCAGCTAAGGTCAGAGTCACCTACTAGAAAATGTCAGTGGCTGGAGACTTTAGAATGGAAAGTCTTAGCACTGCATAAAGGTCTAGGTTTTGATCTTTTTCTTGGCTGTGTGACCCTGTCCAGGTCATTTGCCCTCTCTGAGCTTCCATCTCTCTCTCCTACCTCTGAGACAGGCAAGCAAAAACAGGAGGGTGGCTGCTATGGAGAGAGAGTGGTGGCAAAGGTGAACCCGCAGCATGTGGTTTGCCCCAGATGCATTGTCAAAGTGGGCTGCCCACCTGTGGGGTCAATTTGTGGGCACTTTCGCAACACATTTTTCTTACATACAATATTTTGCTTGGTTCTTGTAACAATGCTGGTGAAACATGATCGCGCATTACCTCCATTTTAAAGGTGAGGAAGTTCAGTGATGAAAAGCCTTACTACTGTGAGATCACACACAGTTAGGGACCGACAGAACTACAACTAGACACCGGCAACTCTGTACACTCAGACGGATGCCTTTGGCACTTGTGCGGCCTGAGAAGGGATCCTCTCAGGTGTGAATTGCTAATCCTTAGGGTTGGTGGACTGTGTTCAGCTCTTCCAGGGCTCTGTTCATCTAAACTGATTCCTCTGTAGCTTCTTTGCTTTCAGCCCATTTTGAAAGGTGGTATGACAGGTTCTATTTTTCAGAAGTGGCTGCAACAATATCTTTCCTTCAGACGTGTTCTTCCACAATGTGATCTTTATGCTCTCCCATCAAAACATGGAGTGTAATTCTATCCACCCCCCAACCTCGAGTTTGGATAGGCTTATGACTGTTTTGACCAATATAGAATATGACAGACATTCCAAGGTTAGGTCATAAATGGGATGCAGGTTTTGCCTTTTTTTTCCCCCCGACACACTCATGTTTGGTACTCTGAGCTGCCATATAAAAAGTTTGACTACCCTGAGGCCACTATATTGTGAGGAAGCCAAACCACGTGGAGAGGCCACATGTGGGTGCCCCAGTAGACAGTCCTAGTTTTTGAGTCAACCCAGACACGTTACTGAAAGAGCCTTCAGATGATCCCAGCACCCAGACACTAAATCCCTCACCCCCATCCTTTGAGTTTTTCCACCTGAGGCCCAGACACCGTGGAGCAGAGATGAATCCTCCCCACTGTGCCCTGTCCCCAATTTTGACACCCCCAAATCTGTAAGCATAGTTAAATGGTTGTTTCAAACCATTGAGTATTTTTTATCCTTCCATAATTCTTTATTGTGGTAAAATATACATAGTATAATCTAATAATTAGATTTACCATTTTAATCATTTTTAAGTGTATAAATCAGTGGCATTAAATACCAAACCACTAAGTTTTGAGGTCACTTTGTTTTATTTTGAGGTCATTTTAAAATGCAGCAATAACACCTGGAACAGGCAAGAACCTGGGCTATATTTAGAACAGAGCACATGAGCTGATATATATAAAAGGCTGATTTATTAACACCTGGCTGAGCCTAGTCAGGTGTGCACACCTGCTACGTGGCAGTGGGATCATATTCGAGTATTTGCCTCTAGATCTGTTTTCTCTGGGGGCTGCCTTCTTCAGAGCCAGCTGCTGCCGCATGATGGTGCCTGGTGCAGAGTAGGTACTTGATAAATATTTGTTAAAATGGATGAATAAATTGAATAATAGAAGGTGCAGCAGGGCTCTGGCAACCTTGGGCTACTAAACTTATACTCTTTTACTGCACTTAGATCTGACATTCTGCCACTTCAACCCAAGCTGTGAATTCCCTTTAGAATTGAAAATCCAACTGCAGTTGGCATCATTAGTTCCTTATTACAAGAATAGAAAGAGATTGAGCTTAAGTAGTTCCATTTCTAAGCCTGATTCTTAGGCACACTGATGAGCATATTTAACTCAGAAAAGTCTCTTTGCCAGAGGCCAGAAAAAATGTACTTGGTAGCATGTTGGCTATTCTTACAGCTAAAGGTCCCAGAGGATTGGACCCAGGCCCATGCAAGGCTCTCACTACACCCGCTAGCTCAGTGCTGGGTATAATTAGGCTCCTAAACATGATTTCAGATTGGTCCTGAGCCAGGGAAGGGAGTGAAGTGTGTGGTACCCCCTCCCCCATTACACTAGGCTCTATTTCTTGCCCCTCCTATAGCTAACCCTGCAATATTAGCTGATAAGGAGTGGAAGGAATAATAGCTACCAGTTACTAAGTGCTAGAGACTTCTATCTACCACAAACAGATTTTACAGTGACACAATCAAATTAATTTTTCTAGAACTGAACTTATTTTCCATTTTCATGAAAATAGGAACCATGAGGGTTTTGTTAGTACAGCAGAGCCAACACCTAGCATGGTGCCTGGCACGATGAATACTGTAAATATTTGTTGAATAAATGAATGATATCAGAGTTCTAAACTGAAGTCCAGAGACTTCGGGCAACTTGCCTAGTGTCACACAGTAAATGGCAACATACCGTGCTGACTTTTAGCATAGAATCCTTTCCTCTATGCCTCAAGTTTTCCGGTGGATGCATTCATTCATTCTTTCATTCATTCATTCATTTGCCTGTCAGGACTCTTTCGGATGCAAGTGACAGATAACCCAATTCTAATTGCCTTAGGCAAGAAATGGAATTTATGTGCTCGGGTGACTCAAGAATGCAATGACATAAATGGCTTCAGACTCAACTGGATCCAGGGGCTTAACCCATGTCATCAGGATTTGACCCCTCTCCCATCTTCTGTCTCCATCTTCCAATGCCTTGGCTAATTTCAGGCCTTCAGCAGCTTCCAGCTTGCAGTATCCTTACTGCTTGCGATCCTAGCAGAAAAGCACTTGCCTTTATCCCTGCCTCTGTCTGCCTCATTTGTCTCTTCAGTTCTGGAATGGTCACTTGCCCATTCGTGAAGCAGTCACTGTGGTCAGGTGAAGGTGATGTTTTGCTTGGCTGGGGCTGAGCATATGTCCAGCTCTGGAGCCAGGGAAGGAGTCAGCTGTCACATGGCGCACGTGAGTGGGAGTGGGGACAGGAGAGTTCTTTAGACAGAATTGGGATGCTGCTCCCGTCAGTGGGCTGGCAGGAAGAACCAATGCTCAGGACATTCATCAAACGTCTTCTCTGCCATCTTTGTGCAGAGCTCTGTTTGAGAGACAGGGAGCTACACAGATGAATATGCCATAGTCCTTCTCCTGAGAGGAGTTTATACTCTAATGGAGGACTAGAGGTGTAAAGTCAAGGGAAAACTAAGATGTGCAAGCACATGTGGTTGCAGCAGCCTGATGGCTGACTCACTCACCCTGTTCCCTGTCCAAATGCTAAGTGACAGCTGAGGTTTCTGACCCCTTAGCTTCCACCAGAAACTCCGCATTTCCCCAAACTCTTCCTCCTTTATGCCACCACCATCTCCACCTCTTAGGAAAAAAACCTTTCCCCAGGTTCAAGGAGTAGTTCTGGGTAACACTTCAGTATTTGTCTTAAATTGAAACTTCAATACCATAAGATTTCTAACTCCAGTTCTACCTTGGTTTTCTGCTCCAATTTCTCTCCAGGTGACCAGCTGTGTGGTATTGGGGTCCCAATCCCACACATGAGGCTGGAGCAGAATGAACAAGGAGGAGACAGGTGGAGAGGGGGTGGGCAGCCAGATGGTGACAATCTTGCAATTCATGGTGAGGGACACTGGGGGCTGTGAGTAGGGGGCATAGGACAGACAAAGGGCACATCTAACTTATGTTTTCATGCCATTCGATCTCCTGTGTGTAGAATGTGTGATGTTGGGGGGGAGCCGAGTGAATGTGGGGAGAACCATTAGGAGGCTACTGTATGGCTAATCTAGGGGGAGATGATGCCACGTGGACTAGAGCATGGCTGACTGTAGGATGGAGGGAAGTGGGGAAAGTCCCCATCTCCTGATGGGATGGTCTGTAAAGAACTGGTGGCTGTATTTAATTTACCACAGATGAGAAGACTGAGGCCCAGAAAAAGGATGAGACTGAACCAAGACCACACACCACATATGGGTCAAGATGGGGGTCAGAGCCTGAGTCTTCCAACTTCAGTCTTATGTGGCTCCCTCCACACCCACACAGCCCCTTCTAGAAGAGAAGGCAGAAATGTGTGCCCGGGGAAGAGCAAAGCTTCACTAAAGCCCCAGATGAAAGAAATCAATCACATCCCTGCCATCTCAAGCCCCACCTAGTGGCATTAACAGAGGTTTCTGAGGAGACAGGACTTTATTTCCATTTTCATGAGAACAGGGATTGGGAAATGGATCCAGCTGTTCACAAGAAGCAAAGAAAGGATGGGTGGGGCAAAGGTTTTGATCTCCCCACTTCAGGGTGCCAACATAGAAATGACTTGACTTTAAAGGGTCCAGGAGACCTTTAAAGTCAAATTCTGGGCTCCTCTGGCTAGCTTTTGGCAAGCATCAGTCATCACACCGGTCAAGCTGAACGCACGTGTTTTTCTTGTCCACCAGACTGTGCCTGATCCCTCTTAGGATTCCCAGAGCTTGGTGGAGAATACATGCTAAGTGAATATTTGAATAAGAAATGGGAGAATGATATCTCTGGACCTCTGTTAAGGATGGAGTGAGTAGAATGATGTAGCTGTTGCCTGGCTATGAGACATTCCAGAAGCACAGGGTTTGTAAATACAGTGTTCACTGCTGTATCACCATGCTTAGTACAGAGTAGGTGCTCAGTAAATATTTATTGGATGAATGGATGAGTGAGTGAACGAGTGAGCCTCCTCCATCCCTCACTTACGGGCCAAATTCATGCTGTACTCTGGAAACAGTTTGAGAACCCCCTGAATGTATCAATAGAAGTGTGGCTCCACCTAGTGGATACTTGAGGATTGTGCCTGGAGTTTGAACATTTTGCCCCCACTTGTTCCTGAACTGTAGCTTCTCTAATTACTTGTCCCCACTTTACCCAGTTTGGCACGGACCACCATGTGTGGCAGTCTAGCCCTGCAGGTGAGCAGAACCTATATGCAGCCCTGAAATGAGCAATTTGAGAAAGATGCTGTTAGGGGATGGAGGGGACCAGCTATATGAAATGGTTTAGAGTGGCTGAAGTTGTGCCCAGAACCCTGGACCAGGTGTCCAGAGGACTGTCACTAGTTTGCTGTGTGGCCTTGGGCAACTGACTTGCTCTCTCTGAGCTTCAGTTTTATCATCACACAGCTGTGTACCCCTTGTACCCCTGCGCTAATCTTCAGATCCCAGCACAGCCTCACTGGACATGTGGGGACCACCTTGCCCATGTTACAGCAGAGGAAATCTGCTTTAGATTAAGTGAGGAGCCCAAGGCCTCACAGCTAACAAGGGTGAGAATCAGGATTTGAATTCAGATCTGTCTGACTCCAGTGCCTATACTGCTGGCATTGCATTGACGCTTTCTAAAGCCATTCGATGGTTCTGCACATCTTCTTGAACCTGTGTCTCTCCTTTTGAGAGGCTGTATATCAAAAGACTTAAGGGTGTGGCCCCTGGAGCCAACCTCCCTCAGTTTGAATCCTAAATTTACTTACATACCTGATTCTATGAACATACCTACTTGTAAAGCATGTGACCTTTGGCAAATCATTTGATTTCACTCCATTTCAGTTTTCCCATCTGTAAAATGGGATTGACAACAACGGATATTTATTACTTAGTTAACTCAGAATACTACCCAGGATACCCAGTATTTATATGTTTTAACTATAAATATATAGTTAGCCACATATATATGTAAGTAAGTCTTTACATGTTTTAACTATTATTTTCGGCCTTTGAACTTTTGCTGCTCCTAATGACATAGCTTCAAAGAGCTGTAAATTTAGATCTTTAATATTTTTCCAAGTAAAGTATATTTATAGCTACAGAGACACACTAAGACTGAAGAGAAGAAAACTTTCACTGTGTACCTATAAGGTTGTATCCCATTATGGGACAACCTTGTCTGTAGGGTACTATGAAATAATATATGAATTTTATAGATGTTTTAATAGCACAAGTATATTGCATTCTATTACTCCAGGGTAGAAATATTAATTCCTTATATGCAAATATTTAAAATTAATTGATATTTTTGTAATCTTGTTTTTGCCTTTCTTCATTTTTATACCTGGAGCTTCTAAAATAGACATGACCTGGGTTTCTCTTGACCTCCCAGAGGCTCCGATCTAGGCCAAGGTACCAGGGTTGGAAGAAGCTAAACCCCAGAAATCCCTTTGGAGACTAAAATATAAATGAAGGGGCTCTGCCCTCCAAGGAGGCCGTGTGGTGACACAGCTGAGTGGCCAGGACCTGGCCCTGGGGTGCGAAGCAACCTGGGCTCATCACTTGAGCCTGTTCATGCCGACTTGCCTGTGATCCAAGAAACTACGGGAGGAAGTTCTGACCCAAATTCCTTCAATACCACCGTGCTGAGCGGTGAATGGAGACTCAAACCCATCTCCCCAGAACAAAGCTTCTCAACCTCATTGCTACTGACACTCGGGGCCGGATAATTCTGCAGTGGAGCCTGTCTTGTGCATTGTAGAATGTTTAGCAGCATCCCAGCTCTGCCGCTAGATGCCAGCCGCACCCTCTCTCTCGTGACACCAAAAATGTCTCCAGACCTTGGCAAATGCCCCGGGGGTAACCTCACAGCCCCCTCCCCTCGTTGAGAACCACCAGCATAGAGTAAATGGTGGGAGTCACAAGGCAGCCGGTTTGCTAAACCAGCGCTCCCCAACCTTTTTGGCACCAGGGACCGGTTTCGTGGAAGACAATTTTTCCACGGACCGGGCGGGGGCGGGCGGCGATGGTCCAGGCAGTAATGCGAGCGATGGAGAGCGTTGCGGGGCGGCAGATGAAGCCTCGCTCGCTCGCCTGCCACTCACCTCCTGCTGTGCGGCCCGGTTCCTAACAGGCTGAGGGCTGATACCGGACTGCGGCCCCGGGAGTTGGGAACCCCTGTGCTAAACCAAGTCCCAATCACGTGGTTAGGGCCTCTGGTCAGATATTTTTGGAAAAGTCCATGATGATGGTTTGTGTACAGAGGTGGTTGGGCTGGGGGAGGTTGGCTGTGGCTTATCTGGATAATTAATCAGTACTCCTTCTGTAGGCTGCATTGTAGGCAGGGCCTTGATCTCCTTTGGATGAAAAGAATTGCTTTTACAAAAAAGCAATTTTGCAAAAAGCAAAAAGATCATGTTTCATTAATAGGTATGTAGAGACATAATCTAAAGGCTGAAATCCTAGGAGTTTAGGGCATTCTGTACACATCGTAGTTTCTTGTTTTAACTTTTATGCTCTCAAAGGACATTTCTAAGGAAGATGTTTGAGATTGTCAGCTCCCCCTCCTCCTGCCCATGTACCCTTGAAACATCCTCTTTCAAGCCATCACACTTCCCTCCCTTCAATTCCCTTCTCTGCTCCTGCCCCTTGAGTGGCTTGTCTGTCCCACATGGAACACAAGCTGCTTTTGGCAAATCTCAAGCATGCATATGTGGTTTTATAAAACGCCCTTAGCTTTCTGTGTCATCTCTCCCCAGAATGGAGTGATTTACACCTAATGCTTGGTAATTCCTAGAGTTGTCAGCAGAAACAGGGGGCTGGAAAGGATGATTGCTTATATATATGGTGTTCCAAAGCTTTCTTCACAATATGCCCCTGGTGAGAGACAGCAGGAAAGAAGCCACCCAGCAGGGAAGGTAATTGACCAGACATTCTGCAGCAGACTTGAAAAACATCTCACACCTCTAGTCGGGGGAGAAGTGATTGGCAGTAAAAAAGTGATGCACAAATGACTATCAGAAAACGTCTTTGAGGGACTTCCCTGGTGGTGCAGTGGTTAAGAATCCACCTGCCAATGCAGGGGACACGGATTCGATCCTTGGCCAGGGAAGATCCCACAAGCGGTGGAGCAACTAAGCCCATGTGCCACAACTACTGAACCTGCGCTCTAGAACCCGCGAGCCACAACTACTGAGCCCACGTGCCGCAACTACTGAAGCCCACGTGCCCAGAGCCCGTGCTCCACAACAAGAGAAGCCACCGCAATGAGAAGCCTGCGCACCACAACGAAGAGTAGCCCCCGCTCACTGCAACTAGAGAAAGCCAGTGTGCAGCAACAAAGACTCAACGCAGCCAAAAGAAAGAAAGAAAGAAAGAAAACGTCTCTGAGAACACAGAGGTCTTAAAATGACTTATTACAGGACTTCCCTGGTGGCGCAGTGGTTAAGAATTCGCCTGCCAATGCAGGGGACACGGGCTCGAGCCCTGGTCCGGGAAGATCGCACATGCCGCGGAGCAACTAAGCCCGTGCACAACAACCACTGAGCCTGTGCTCTAGAGCCCATGAGCCACAACTACTGAGCCCACACGCCACAACTACTGAAGCCCGTGTGCCTAAAGCCTGTGCTCCGCAACAAAGAGTAGCCCCTGCTCGCCGCAATTAGAGAAAAGCCTGCGCTCAGCAACAAAGAACCAAAGCAGCCAAAATAAATGAATAAATTTATTTAAAAAAAAGACTTATTACAGCTGAACAAATAAAACATTAAAAAATTTAAAAATATTTATTCAGTTATTTGGCTGCTCTGGGTCTTTTTTTGGGGGGGGTTGTTTTAATTTTTTGTTTTTCATTTTTACCTGCGTTGGGTCTTCGTTGCTGCATGCGGGCTTTCTCTAGTTGTGGCGAGCGGGGGCTACTCTTCGTTGCGGTGTGCGGGCTTCTTATTGCGGTGGCTTCTCTTGTTGCGGAGCATGGGCTCTAGGTGCATGGGCTTCAGTAGTTGTGGCACGTGGGCTCAGTAGTTGTGGCACGCGGGCTCTAGAGTGCAGGCTCAGTAGTTGTGGCGCGCAGGCTTAGTTGCTCCGCGGCATGTGGGATCTTCCTGGACCAGGGCTCGAACCCGTGTCCCCTGCATTGGCAGGCGGATTCTTAACCACTGCACCACCAGGGAAGGCCTGCTCTGGGTCTCAATTGCCGCATTCAGAATCTTTGTTGTGGCATGTGGGATCTTTAGTTGTGGCATGCGGAATCTTTAGTTGCAGCATGCATGTGGGATCTAGTTCCCCAACCAGGGATCGAACCCGGGCCCCCTGCATTGGGAGCGCAGAGTCTTCCCCACTGGACAACCAGGGAAGTCCCATGAACAAATGAAACATTTTAAAGGTCTTCTCCCACATCCCACCCTGGTCGGCTCCCCAAGTTCTGACCATTTATAGATGGTCTTTTCGGGTGTTTTGCGGTATCCTTTGCGAGATGCCTGATGCAGTCACAGCAGCTTGGGAGATGCTGAGCAGCATCTCAGAGCCCAGTGTGCTCAGCAGTCACCTGGGCCTCCAGTTAAAATGCAGAGTCCAGGGCCGTAGGTCTGGGGTTGCAGGGGTGGGATTCTACATTTCCCACAAACTTCCAATGAGGCTAATGCTACTGTCTGTGGAGCCCACTCAGAGAAGCAAGGGAGCAGAGCACTTCTTTTAGAGAGAGCTGTATACACTGGCACAGGTGGAGAAGCAGGGGTAAAGCAGAGCCTATGACTTGCCCAAAGTTGCCAAAAACAGCCAGAGTGAGTGAAGTGTGGGCCGGTGCTCCCGGCTCCTGAGCTGGTGGTATCCACGTCTCTCCTGTGCTGTCTGCCTCATTCCAAGTGGAAGCAACAGCAGAAGGCGCAGTAGCTGGACTGTTTCCTCATTGGACAGTTAATGGGTTTTACCCAGTGATACACATCCTCAGTTCACGCTGCATCCTGCCTGTCATCCACTGCCCTCCTTTAACACTATCGAGCGCTGCGTACTGAAGTGACCCCTACACACTAAGTCAGAAACAAAGGCCGGTCCATCTAACCCCAGGCTGGCACTGAGGACACCTGCCTACAGCTCAGCCCTGAACCGCTGAACCAAAGTTGTTCAATGTCCTGATTTTCCACAGCCTGGACATCACAGCTAATTACTTATTTCCCGATTTTGCTTAAAAAAAAGAAAGAAAGAAAGAAAGAAAGAAAAAGTACCTCCTGGGCTTTCTCAATCCGCTCTTGTTCCCCTGAATACAGACGTATTGAAGATGAAGATGCTGTATGTACAGTAGAAAATGGGAGAAACAGAACCGTGTTTCAGCTCAAGCTGATCTACTGAAAGAAACACAATAAAACAAACAAAAACCAGGAAAAAATTAGAATGCCTGTGTAAGCCTGAGGAGTTTCTGGTGGTTTATTCTTGAGATGCTTCTGGAAGGTTGCAACTGAGAGCAAAATTTGTGGTTAGGGCAGTCTCAGCAACAGGAAGCAAACAAGTCTCTTGTCCTCCACATGGAAGTCAAAATAAGCAGCCTGGTTGCTGCACTGCAGGAACTGGGCCACGGGGCGCGCCTTCTTCTGCAGCCTCAGAGGCAATAAAGGGGGCCTTCATCTGCTGGCTCTGTGGGCCGTTCCTCGTTTATGAAGCTCTAAGAAGCAGCTGAGCCTTTGAAGTCTTTCTCAGCTCTAACAAGACACTAAAACCCAAACCTCCCAAATTCAGGTTGTTCCCCGTGCCTGGAAAGGGGACTACGTCCCGCTTTGAGTTAACACAACCATACTCTGCTCCCTGCACCCCGAGGTAGCAGAGTCTTGGAGTCCAGGAGATGCCTCTTAAGTGTATGCCCCTGGGAAAATGATGCCCATCACTGAGTCACTGTTTGGGGGTGAAATCAGCCTTTAGGGAAATTCCCCCACTGCTTTCTCTATTTGTCAACAAGGCTGAGAACTCAGGTCAGTGGGACCCTGGCCCAAGAAAAGCCAAAAATCTGAGATGGGAAAGGGGCGGGCTCAGAGGCACAGGGGACCAATCACGTCTCCTGTTTGACCCATCACCTTGCTGAGAATGATGATAATTGGTGATCCCTCTGTCAACGAGGTGTGGAGGGTGATGGGTCCTTGGACAGGGTGGTGGGTCTTTGGAGGCTGTCTGACAACCTCCCACCATCTCACTTTGCACCGAGTCAGCCTGGCAGCAACTCAGTACCTAGGCTGTGTCTGTGTGTCAGGGAGCACCTTTGAGGGATGCATCGTCCTCATCTCTGTTCCCAGTGAAATCAATACCCGTTAAATATTGGCTGATCTGAATGGAACCCTTACAGCACTCAACAATCCTTTCTCCCCCAAACAAAACTCACAACAAAACTACATCCAAAAAAAAAAAAAACTACATCCAGAGGCAGCTGACCTTGGCCTAATAGCTCATCATAGGTACACACGATTAACCTTTGTCTTAGCCCATAAGGCTTTATCTTCCTCTTCTGAATAGTTATCTGAATGGTCATTTTTCAAGCAGTGGACAAGACAGAAGCATCATATTTTCCCCAGCTCTCTTTACAGGATGCAATAAACTAAGAGGACTGGGCTTGCTTAGAAGTCAGACCAGCCCAGATCCACAGCCCAGCTCTGCACTTATCTTTTAGCCTTGCTCTCTGCACCTCAGTTTCCCTATCTGTAAAATGGAAATACAGATCCTTATCAAGTAGGATTCACAGTGAGGACTGAGATAGTGCATATAAAGTACTTGGTACAGTATCTGCCACATAACAAAAGCTCCATAAATGTTAGATCTCACTATTCTGTCCAAGTCAGAACAATGCTGGGTTTTACCTGTTCATATATATATACATATATATATATACACACACATTGCAGAGTATCTTTCCATGGTAGGAATGTATACGATTGCCCTGTGGTGGTCCTTTACCTGTCAAGAAGTCATTCTCTAAAACCAGCCCTGTCCTGTCATGCCAATTTCTGCAAAGATATAAAAGAGGAATGCGAAATATAAAGGAATGGGAAACACACGACTCTCTCGTGCATTGAAAATGATATTTCAGTCACATGGAAGCAGCACACAGGGGCACCATTTTCAGGTATTGCTTCCATCGCCTCAGGAATGAAATGTGACAGCGGCTTACAGTCTCAGAGTAAGATTCCCCACCTGAGAGCTCAGAGAAGGAGTCCCTGGGGACTCCGGGGAATGAGGCTGTCAAGAGGGTGTCATGAATCAAACTGGAATCTAGTGGGTGACTCCTCAAACTCAATAGTGTAGTAAGAGGGGGGCTGTCAGGCTGTTCCGGGCTGGATGGCTGACAGAGCACCTGCTGGCCTTTGGGGACCCAAGGCTGCGGGGGAGGTGGATTTAACCAATCAGCGAGAAGACTGGAGGCGGCCAGCTCCAGGGTAGGGACAAACCCTAGCTTCCCTCTTGCTTCTCTCTGCTTGTCCAGACCTTGGTGAACACCGCGTTCTGCATTTTGACAGAACCCCCCTCCCCCCGCACTACTGCAAGATTGCCTCTCCACCTCTGGCTTTGTCAATGCAGCGGCATTCCCATTCTGCAGGTGGGAAGACTGAGGCTGACAGGGGAACTCACTCACCAGGGACTTGTGGCCAAACTAACGCACCACTCACGGTTTTTCTCTGTTGAGTCTGGTTTAAAAAACGCATAACAGGGGTGGTGTTGACACATGCAATTTCACATACCTGGATTTCTTTCTACTCTCAAAACTGGCCCTCCCTAACTTGATTACTTTACTGAAATCCACTTTTTTCCCCTTTATAAAAAGAAGTCCCATTTTTCAGTGACTGAATCACTTCTAGCTACTTTTTTTCTTGCCAGCTGGTGAGGTTTTATAGAACATTTCTCTTCCTTCTGTATTAGATAAGTAATAATAATGACTAGACCTGCTGCCTCACTAACTGGATGAGGGTAAATAGGTGGCAGATTTTAATACAATGCAGCCCCGGCAAAAAGCAAAGGCTGGGAGGTCATTACAAATTCTACATAAGATCTATCAAGATTGATTTCTTTTCTGAGGCCAAATGGATGATTACTATCAGAAGGAGAGAACTAATAATGACAAAATCCCTGACTTGTAAGAGACCTTTAAATTCTACCCTGCTTTATTGCTTGCAGTTGACCAGCATTTTTTTGAATGCTTCCTGTGATGGAGAACTCACTACCCCCTGAGAGAAGTCATTCAGTCTTGGGAAGGCTTTGATCTTTTAAAAGTTCTTGTTTATGCTTAGATGAAGTCTGAATCCTTGAGGAGTCCATCATTAGGACAGCTCTAATCCTTGTGGCCATACTGAATCAGGCTAATTCCTCTTATCTATGAAATGTCTCCCCCTATTTAAAGGCAACCATCATGGTCACCCAAGTCTTCTCTTCTACGGGCCAAACATCCCATTTTCTTCAGCTGTTCTTTCACTTTCTGGCTATTTCCTTCTGATGAGGCTGCAGTTTCTCTGTGACCTTCATTAAATGAAGGGGACATGTGTCATGTTCATGGCTACCCATCATCTTTCTATACTTGTAGAAATCCCATGGTGTAGGTCCTGTCTCCCTAATGCAGCAGGAGGAACTGAAATTCCCAACCTCCTCTGTGTCTGACACAGTCACATGACCCAGGTTCTGCCAGTGGGATGCACTGAGGTGAAACTCTGTTCTTACAGGTGGAGGTAAAAGCATTGAGCTTCTCGAGCAGGCTGAGTTCCTGATGCAGGAATGGTATTGGTGCTCACGGCCGTAGCAGTCTTAGAAATCAAGCTCCTGGTAACTGCAGACCTGCCATTATTGATTTCAGCCTTCGTTGTATCTGGTGGTGGCAGTGACAGCAATGATATCATCAGGGCTTTTCTGTATCACAGTTTATGTTATTCCTAAAAGCCCCGCCTTTAAGATGGTTTCTCTAGCCCTCTCAACAATTGTATGAATCATCTAATATCTTTGAATAAATCCCCTTTTGTCTCAAATTAGTCAGAGTTGCTTGCTGCTGGGAACCCTGATTCATCCAGGCCCTGAACTGAACGCACAGCTCCAGTGGGGATCTCTCTGGAGCAGAGAGAACCATCACGGCCTCACTCCAGTGATCCTGCTTCGACGGACGTAGCCTATAGCCAAATTAACTCTCCTAAGTGACCACATCACACACCTGACTTACATTCAATTTAATGGTTAACTGAAACCCTCACACTTCTAGGGCAGGGAGTCACTCCCTGGTCCAAGGAATTTCTAGGAAAACAGAAGCTCGTGTACTTTCTTACTATGTGTTCAACAGAAAACGGTGTCTGAGCTTTCCCCCCACCTCCAATCACAATATTTAGTATATGAGAGTGATTCCTTTGAAGTATTGAAAACATGCACTCATTCCCTTGACAAGGAAAGGAAAGAGGAGTAATTAAGGATGAAATCCTACCCCCTCCTTCCCCTGCAGCACATGCTGTCAAGTCTCAAGGTCACCTGGCAGCCATTTGAACCAGATGCCTCACTCATCCCTCTCCACTATCAAAGAGTTTTCAAGCGAACATAGAAGGGACAGCTGTCTTTGATTGTTCCCTTCTCCATCCTCCTGAGTCCCAGGGTGACTCTTGAGTGCAGCAAGAAGCCTCATAAAACAGCCTTAAAATAAAGAAGAATTTTCTCCTTTCCTTCTACTGCCATCCCTGAAGGAAAAAGGGAAAAGAAAAGGGGGAGAGTTTGGGTACTTGATGGCAGAGAGGAGGGTCCCTTATGCAGCTTACGACATCAGTAAATACCTGTGCGATAAATACATTTGATTTAGAGCCAAAGCAGGGTCTAAATACTACCACGAAAAGGTGAGGGTAGTATGGAGTTCTGTGAGAATAATTCCTCAGGCATAATGCAGAACCACCTAGAAAAATATAATTTGAAATGATTCCCCCAGATACATTGCTAAAATGTCTTCACGGTCTGGGTCAGAAAGAAAGGCTCGTAATAATCCACAAGATTGAAATTCCAGAAAGGCCAGATGATAGGACAAAAGCCACAGGTTGGTCTGGCAGGAGAAAGTCTTTGAGATGAATCTCTATACTCTACACCTTTGCTACTCAAAGTGTGGTCCCTGGACCGGAAGCATCAGCACCACCTGGATGCTTGTTCAAAATGCTGACTCTCAAGCCCGAACCAGCCCCACTGAGTCAGAACCTGCATATCAACGAGATCCCCAGTGATATGTATACAGAGTGAGTGTGAGAAGCCTTTCCCAATACCATCAGTGAGATGTTTGGAAAAGTCAGTCAATCATAGAAGGACCTTACCGCAGAGCTGAAAGACCCAGGTGAGCCCAAGTGAGAGCAGTGGACCTCCGTGATCCATCACCAACACTGCATTGTGGGACTAACATCATGGGACATTCCTCCATGCTGCAGGGTGAGGCAGTCATGTCCAGCTCTCAGGAGACATAACTGTTTTCTGGGATCTCTGACCAGAGAGGCAGCTGCCAGAGCCTCTCTGGCAGAGTATGGCAGTATGTCTCACTGCCATACTTCCTGACATGCTGGAGCACTAGGTAAAAAGGAGATGAGACACCGGGGAATACTGCTCAGCAATAAAAAAGGAACAGACTCTTGATACACGTAACATCCTTGGATGGATCTCAAGGGCATTGTGCTGAGTGAAGAAAGCCACTTACTGTAGGGTTCCATTTATATAACATTCTCAAAATGACAGCACTATAGAGATGGAAAACAGATTAGTGATTGCTAGGGCTTATGGATGGTATGTGTGGAGGAAGAGGGTAGGAGTGACTATAAAGGGGTAGCACGAAGGAGATCTTTGTGGTGATGGAATAGTGATTGCGGTGGTGGTTAAACAGATCTACACATGTCATAAAATGGCATAGAGCTATAAACTCACATTGTGCCAATGTCCACTTCCTGGTTTGATGTTATACTAGAGATACTTGAGATGCTACCATTGGGGGAAACTGGGTGAAGGGTACACAGGACCTCTCTGTACTCTCTTTGTGATTCCCTGTGAATCTATAATTATTTAAAAACAAAAAGTGAGAAAAACAAAAGGAGATGGTAGTCATGAGGCCATGATCTGGTGAGATGCATCCTCAGAGTAAAATGTCCTTCGAGTCGGGTTGTAGGGCTTTACTTGGTTTCCCACCTGTTTTACCGAAGACATCATCACACTGAGATCCCTTTACTGAAGTCATCCTGTATGCAATCCAGAATGTCCTATCGCACTGAACAGCGTCACCACCATTCTAATACATGTAATATATAATATACATATGTAGTAAGAGGAGTGTGTGTGACATGTGCCAGTCTAGGTGGCAGAATATCATCTCAGAAGGACTCCCATTTAGAGCTGAGGAAACTGGTCCAGAGTGGAGAAGAGGCCCAGTCAAGGTTACCCAAGTAGCTGATGGCAGCAGTGAGCCCACAGGTGAGGTCTGGTACCCATCCCAGAGCCCCTCTGTCATACCACCTGCAGCTTAGTACCAGAGGTTTGAGATGGCATTAAAATGCAGAACTCATCCAAAGGTTAACTCTGAAAAGCAACACCCAAAGAACATATCAGTGACATCAGGGCATCTCTTTTAATTGCCTATTCACGTGGACAGATTGACTTTTCATATTCAGAGCTAAACTTGGAGACGTGTCCTTTTGCAGGGTTCTCGTTATCTGACTGCCTCATCAGGAATAGAGCTAACGTGCAATGTGATTGCTGAGTTTGAGTTCTATTTTTTTTTTTTCCTGTGAAGCAGGAAGTTTAAAATGTGCTGGGTTATTTTTTAAGATGGTGAAAAAATAGGCATCCTACCAGCTTCTGTAACGGCCCTGTCCAAAGGCACGTGCTACTTTATTCAAGGCATTGGCCAGCTGCGGAGGAACAGGGGTGGCATGAAGTCTTACCAGGGAGATTTCCTGGTGGAGGGATTGGGGATGAGTGTCCACACACTCAAGTGGCAGCAAAGGACCTGAGCTTAGCTGTTGACTTGGCGAGGACAGAGATCCAGGGTTTTTTTGGTGGTGACATCCAGCAGTTTGTTTCATTTGGGAATTTATGACTCTCACTTCCTCCCCAAAGAGTGTTGGTCGCCAGACCTGAACTGAGAGTCGGCCGCAATGAGTCTGTTCCCTGCCCGGTCATTTTTGGGGCCTTGTGTCATATGAGTCACAAACGTGAGCCTCACATTCTTGAGTTGATGAGGAGTTTGGGAGAGCAAACCCCTGCAACTCTAGTACTTAGGAAATCGAGTATTTATTTGAAAGGAAATCCAGTTGAACTTGGCTTCCATTAAGTTACACATTTCTTGATCACCGACTTTGTGTTAAAGGCACTGTAGTAGGAACAAGGTTGGCAATAGAATTTTTGGGGGGGCAATTTCCCCACGTCGCCTGGAAGAGCAACAAAACTCAGAGAATCACAAACCACCATGGGAAATTCTGCCGTAGAAAGTTCTAGAAAGTGACTTCCCTGGTGGCGCAGTGGTTAAAAATCTGCCTGCCAGTGCAGGGGACAGGGGTTCAATCCCTGGCCCGGGAAGTTCCCACATGCTGCGGAGCAGCTAAGCCCGTGCTCCACAACTGCTGAGTCTGCGCCCTAGAGCCCGCGAGCCACAACTACTGAGCCGGCGCGCCTAGAGCCCGTGCTCTGCAACAAGAGAAGCCACCGCAATGAGAAGCCCGCGCACTACAAAAACGAGCAGCCCCCGCTCGCCGCAGCTAGAGAAAGGCTGTGTGCAGCAACGAAGACCCAACGCAGCCAAAAAATTAAAAAAAAAAAAAAAGTTCTAGAAATGAATGGTAAAACCATTAACCTTCCTTTCCTTGTGTGAGTCATCACGTTCTCCTCTCTGCTCAGTCTTAGAAATTCGGAACGCTTTTTCTGCGCTACTACAAGCAGAGGCCCTGTACAGAATACCTCCTCTAATCCTCCCAACAACCCTGTTCACTAGTTATTTTTAAACCCAATTTCTCAAAAGAGGAAAATGAAAACTAGATGGCGTAATAACCTGTCCACTGTTTTCAAAGTGAGTCAGGGGCTGAATCAGCTGGGAAAGGGAAGGTTTCAGGCCTGCACTGGAGCCTGACGTCCAGCAGTGGGCGCTGCACAGAAGGGCTGGGTGAATTTCTCCCCGACTTGAACGCTGAAGCTGACAAGCTCAGGAAACCGTCTGCTAGCGGGGGAGGGTGTCCACGTCGGGGCGGGTGGGAAGGGGAGGTAGGAGTGGGAGGCTGTGAACACTTCTCTGACCACTCATAGGTGACTCAAGCTGGCGAACGTAGGGCGAGGGGTCGGGGGAGCTGCGCACTGGATTCTGAAGAAGGCTGGGAGCCCAAGATGGGTGAAAGAGGAGATTTTCCTCAAAGAATTGCCTAAGGATCCTTACCTTTCACCCACCCTGAAAGCACGAGGCCTGAGGTTAGTAAGCGCTGTGTGATAACAGCTTTGATGAGACAACTCTGGATGACATATCACCCAGCTGGAGTAACACTTTTGCCTGGGGCTTCTCAGGAAAGAAACGCAAGCTACAAGAGTCACAGAACTCCAGAGTCCCAGGGGTGGAGAGACTCTGGTAGAGGCCCTCTATCCAGCCGTACCAGAGGCCTGACTGCACTCTCCTCCAGCTTCTGCCTGGGCCCCTCTTGTGTTGGGAGCTCACACCTTGATCTCTATTTTGGGTGGAGAATCCTCCTTCTTTTGGGGAGAACGGATGGCACCCAAGCATGGTGTATATAAGACCCTTCCCACGTTGAGTTGGGGAGGGGGTAGCAGAAGCCAAGTCAAGCCCTTCATGTTGATTCCCGGGGCTGCAGGCACACGAGCCTTCTGGTTTTCCACTGCGAATGGAAGGGGCGCAGGGGAGCTACGTGGCAGGCAGGTAGGCTCCCCTGCCTACACCTACCCCCCCATGCTAAGGGGCCCTTGTGCAGTCGTTAAGAACAGAGGGACAAAGCTCCCTATCCGACAAGTAAAAGGCAAATGCCACAGCACACGCTTTATCTTTCCAAAAGGAACACATCAGATGCCTTATTCACCCCGAGGCTACACAGGGGGTGATGCACAGACAAAAATAAATTGACCTTCCGTTCTCCTGGCCTGACTCCGGGTTCTGGCTCCTGGCACTCAGTTGCCTGGGTTGCTTCCTAAAGAAGAAACAGACCTCGACTGCTAAGCAGGGGTGATCAGTCTTTGCCAGAGGTGCTTGTGATGTCAGCTGTTGACCAGGCCTCACTGGCCCAGGGCTCCAGGGGCTGCCTGGACCTCTCCCTGGCTTCCTGTAGGCCTCTGTGGATAGGCCAGAGGTATTCATCTCCACCAGGCCTGGGTTGGGCCCAGGCTGGGTCAGGAGCCAGAGGGGACCAGCTGGGGACTTGGTTTGACCCCCAAGGGGAGAGCTGCTTGTCCCTCCATGACCCTCACCCCTAATCCCAGAATGCTGCCACCATCCACAAATATCACTTCCTGCTGCCCTTTGGGGTGGGACATGCCAGGTTGAGATAACCTGTTTTTCTCCATTCCCCCACTCCCCAAAAGCTTCATCAAGGCACACAATGACAGTCAGAACTCCATCCTTTGCAGGCGAGTTAGCTGCAGGAGGCAAGAGGCAATGACAGGCGGCACCTGTATGTCCTCTGCCTGATGGGAAGGAAATCCAAGGGTGGCACCCAGAGGTGTCTGCAGACCCAGGGGACTAGAGCTTGGTTAGCCAAGTTCTAGTTGGCAGAGTGGAAGGCAGTCAGCGACACGAGCACCCATCTTTTATCTAGCATCTTCATTTCCCTTGATTTTTTTTTTTTCTGCAGGGTCACATTTTCCGATCTCTTAACTGAGTGAAGTTCTCAGGCTCCAACTGTGGGGTGAGAGCTCACTGGTACCATACAAACAATGCACGGCTTGGGAAAATCATTTCTTTTAATGACAGAGAAAGCACACCAAACTATGACAGAAGCCCGTCAGGAGTTGCCACTGTACAAATCAATGCCCAGAGGCCCAGAGCTAGCATCAGACATTCACAGGGAAGTCAGTCGCGGTTAAGGAAACATCCACGCAGCATCTCAGACAGGAGGAGGCGAGAGACAGCAATGACTCAGGATGTGCTGTGTATCTGTGACTTGGACTCCTCTGTAGGCAGTTTGTTTTTCCCCTTCCTCATCGGATGCTGGGGGCTGGGGAGGTTTGCAAATGACCGAGTGGAAGAGAGGCCTTGTGTATCAGCATCACAGAAGAGCCAATGCTGTAGACAGATGTGGCCCGAGTACTCCATGGGTCATACCCATGAAATACGACTTGACATTGGTCCTCTGAACAATGGCTCAGGGAGCTAGTACAACATTTGAACAGCAGCTCCTTTAGACTCTGGGGTCTGCGCACAAGTTCCCAAAGGCATGCTAGGAAATAGTTTTGTCAACGAAACTTTGCCATCCCAAAGGGTAAGAGTCATTCTCCTAGTTTTTACTGCATGTTATCTAGGTTTCAAATGAAAGGACAAGAAAAAAAAGGCAGCGACTCAAAAATTATTTGGAATATTGTGGCACTTCACTAATCTCTTTTGCTTATAATATATGGCAAAGCAAACAGAACCCTGTCGATATAAACTTTCATTATAGATAACCCTATACTGTACACTCTCAGAATACAGAAAGAATCCATCCTATCATACATGTTTCATCTTTAAAAATAATCTAACATAGTCATATCCTCTGGCTAGTAACAAACTATTAACATCTTCTGAGAATACAGAGGAAACTCTGGGATTAATAGTAAATTCTCTGACGTGCCCCCCCCATCCCCTATGCAGCATCATCTATGAACACATTTCTGCAAAAGCATCCCAGCATCATTCCTAACTAGGAAAGGAAATGGACATGTTAGTTTCACCAAATGGACTTTTAGCAAGAAGTGATGGGACATTTTTACCTTGGCAAAAATGAAGCACAAACATAACATTTTACAGGTTCAGGCCCATGCAAATGCGTGTTTTTTTTTTTTTTTATGTGGGGGGATTTTATTCTCACCCCGAAATCACGATTAGCATGCAGGTTTTTTTCAACTATTGAGTTAATTATTGGCAGTGCAGCTCTTTTGGGTAACCATGATCACTAAGGCAAGGTTATTATTTCACCTTGTGTAGAATATAGTAATATCTTCTCAGATGCATGTTTATACAGAGTAGACCTGCAACTGTATTTTTAAAAAAAGAAATCTCAAAACACAGATCCCTAAACGCAATCCAGTTGAAAATGAACTGTTAAGCTTTTAGAAATATATTTTAAACTACAAGGCTACCCTGTTTTGGGGTTTTTTTTTTAATGAACATTTTAAAAAGTTCCCACCCCTAAAAATACGCCAAGTGATGTCTTCGTCATCGGTAACAGTCTCACCAATTTGCTACCATGGTTTAACTCTTGCGGAATTGCAGCTACTAAGGTAATGTGTAATAAATATAATGCTTTTCAGGGTCGGTGCGGTGAAGTTCTCCAACTGTCAACCTGGAACCTGAACGACCTTCAGTTCTCAGTCTATCTGCTGGACAGCGGTCCCTGGCAAGGGGTGTTCAACTGCCCCAGGGGTGCTTTCAGATGAGGTCAGCTCGGCTGCCCCACGTTGGCCTTCTAGCTCTGGATCCAGCTGTAATCTGACCTGCGGGCCAGTGGCATGTCCTTTGTTTCTCAACAGGAGCTCATGGGAGCTGCATCTGCTTATTCAAGAGCAGCTGAGGCAGTAAAAGCAGCTCCTTGGCCCAGCCAAAAACAGACGCCAGGTGAGACTCGTATGTTCGTGTGAAGCCAATGCAGCAGCAGAACTGGCAAGTCCCCGGGGAACATTCTTTGGACTGGACGTTTCATACAACAGAACCTTTGGAAGATGACAAGTGGATTGACTGAATCCTGATGGCCAACGTCCTCTGTAAGTCCTGGAGCACATCCTGGCCCGTCCCCTCGCCATTTTTGTCATATAGGAGCTGCTTGAATGCTTCGTTTTCGATGAGGACCATCATGTTTTTGAGAAAGTAGCCTTCGCAATATGCTGAGAGCTCCATGACTCCAAGAAACTGTGGAGAGTGGAGAAGAAGCAGGAGATGGTTATGTTTCTGAAAGCACCTGCTTTCACACGTGTTGATGGCGAACACCTGTTAAAGCAGACTGCGACAGTGGCCCCAATTCTGCATCCTTTGCTGTATTCACACCCAGGGTATGTGACTTTGCAGCTCCTCCCGTCAAAGGGCTGAGTCCATTTCTCCCTGCCTTGGCCTTGTGAGTTGCTCAGGCCAAGAGAACGTGGTTGAAGTGAGAGTTGCCAGCTCTGAGCTGGCTTCAAGCGGCCATGTGTGCTTCTGTGCTCTCTCTCAGAACCCTGCCTCTGCCTCAAAAACAAGCCTGAGCTAGCCTGCTTGCAGCTTCAACAACCACATGACACTGACCCAACAGCGACAGAGCCCAGCCAGGATCAGCACAGCAAACCACAGCCGACCGGCCTGCTGACCTCAGAAGCAAGGCTGGCTGAGACCCGAAGAGCCCACCCATGCTGTCAACTCATGTACTAAACAAGCACTCACTATTCTAACACTGGGTTTTGAGTCTCTTTGCTCCACTACAGATAACTGGTGCACTGACGGAGTTGCAGACACGGTTCTAACCTCTTTACAAGTATCAATTAGCTCACTTAATTCTCACAACCATCCTATGAGTGGGCACTGCCTACCTACCCCCTGTATTTAGGGCAGTGGTTCTCGACCAGGGGTGATTTTGTCTCTCAGGCGACATCTGGAAGTCTGGACACATTTTTGGTTGTCAACAACTCGGGGGCAGGGGTGGAGTGTGTACTACTGGCATCTAGTGGGTAGAAGCCAGGGATGCCACTAAATACCCCACCACGCAGAGGACAGACCCCCTGGCAGAGAATTACGCAGCTCACATTGTCAGTAGTGCCAAGGTTGAGAAACTGATCAAGAGACATAGTTCCTGACAGACTAAACCAATACGGAAGGGATGACATTGACCTGCCTCACTTTAGAAGCCCAAGAAGAAGGCTTGGTAGACAGTGGACACAATATGGATTTGTTGAATGTATGAATGAACAGTTAACTCTCAGAGTAGTGACACCGGCAGCAAACACCGAGTGACAGCATAGCATGTGCTGAGCACCGTGCTAGGCACTTCACGTGCATCCTCTCAAAGTCCTCAAATTTCCTTGAGGCAGGTACGATTACCACCTTCGATTTATAGACGAGGAAAGTGAGACAAGGGAGTAGCTGACAAAAATTCACACATGTCAAGGACAGAACAAGGAGCTGAACCCTGGTAACTCAAGTCCTGAAGGCTGTGTGTTTAACCATGAGGATGCACTGCCTCCGGCCTGATACCATTCAACCTTGGAAGCGTGCTTGGTGGAGGAATTCCTGTTTGAGATGCAGAAGCAAATGTGCATACAAGGGTCAGCTGTTTCCGTATTCAGACCTTTTCTGCAGTTTTCAAAGCTTGTAAGTCTCTCTTTTGCAATGAGCTGGATGCTCAGTAGTTAAATGTTCCCTGAGATGATATCCCGCTGCTTTATTTAGATGCTAAATTATCTAAATTATCTAAATGTGGAATTTCTCATTCTGAACTCCCCAATATGCTGTCCTTAAGCCAGAGATGCACTTTAAGCTGCTCCATGTGGAATGGTGGAATTACGACGAGGCAGCGGCAACAGGGCGATGGTGGAATGAGCGGGACACCTGGATTCAAGTTGAGGCTCCCCCACTTTTCTGAATATGTGACCAGGGCTGGGTCACTTGGCCTCTGGCTTTAGGTTCCTCATTTTCAAAACGGGAACTATGTCACTTGCATCATAGAGCTGTTGAGGGGATTGAATGGAACATAACTGATGGCAGAGTTGTCATCTGTCACACTTAGGGGATGCAGGTTAGGAAGGGAGCTAAGGGAGGGGGCTTTGGAATCTGCATGAGTTTTTAGTCCAGACTTTGCCACTCCCCGCCATCTGCTGCTGGGCAAGTTATTTAATCTCTCTGTGCCTCCATATTCCTGTCCCTAAAATGGGGGAAGATAATAATACCTACCTAATAAGCTGTCACTGGCATTAAATGAGATAATACATGGCACATTCAGAACAATGGCTGATTGTAGTCAGTGCTCAATGTTAGCTGGCATGCTAAATGTAAACTATTCATAATTATTACTCTCATCTCACTCATTTAAATCCAGGGACCCACGTGGACAAACTAGGTGCCTAGGTTGGGATAAGAGGAGTTGACTGTATCTATGGAACCTAGTTCAGCTAACTGGCCCATAGAAGGACCAAGCCTGTAACCTTTTTTTTCTTTTTTTTCAAACTATTATTATTATTTTTTGGCTGCATCACATGGCTTGCGGGATCTCAGTTCTCCGACCAGGGACTGAATCCAGGCTACGGCAGTGAAAGCCTGGAATCCTAACCACTAGGCCACTAGGGAACTCCCCCAAGCCTGTACCTCGAACTCACTGACACCATGTGCTAATTCACTGAGCCAATGACTTATCTTCATAAAAATCATGTGCAACTATGGGCAAGTCAAATCACTTCTCTGCGCCTCAGTTCCCCAAGCTACAGAATGAGGGGGAGTGAACTGGAGGGTACCATGCTCTGCGCATTTAGGACACGGACACACCAGGTAATTCTGTGGTCTCTGAGAGGCTTAGGGGGCCTGGTGAGCTTTATCAGGTGAGCAGGCTTGTTATCACACAAATGTTCACAGAGATGCATAGCATCCTGGAGCTGGAAGAGTTCTTAGGAATGCTTTCATTCTTTCAACATGAACCCTCCTTTTAGAGTCACAGAGAAAAGGCCTCATTGTACATGTGGGGAAACTAAGGCTCAGAGTTGCCTATCTCTGATTCTGTGGACACAGAGAGACCCTCTCCCCTTACCACACCTAGCCACTTGCTTTGTATAGGGGTGTCTCTCATCACAAGTTAGTGTAATTGGAGAAGAATAAGCAAAATAAGTACTTACATTGATATTTGGTGATATTTATTGAATGGTGAGTATATATCAGATGCTTGCCTACCTTTACACAGCTAATTACAGACAGAACTGGGACCAGACTTCTCACCTTCCAGACCAATGGTTGACAAACTACAGGCCTGTGAGCCAAATCTGGCCCACCACCTGTTTTTGTAAATAAAGTTTTATTGGGAGACAGCCACATCCATTCATTTACATATTGTCTCTGGCTGCTTTTCACTACAATGGCAGAATTGAGTAGGATCAAAGTGACAGCATGGTCTCTGTGAAAATACTTATCTGGACCTTCACGGAAGAAGTGTGCTGACCCCTGTCCTAGACAGTACCTTTTTCAAGTGCAGAGACCATATCTTACTGATTTCTTATTCAGATGTATATACACCTCCTGGTAAACAGTGGGCTCACAATAAACACTAGGGAATGAATCCCTTGGTTTCCAAACACATGTTCTTCCCATCACAGTGCCCCGGGATGGGAATCTCACTGCGTTAGCTTAGATTCAATTTGATGAACCAGCTTGTTCTCATTCTCAAGTTGAAAGACACCCTGAAAGGGCCATCAGAAGCTCCAGGGCCTCTTCTTCATGACTGAATAGTTCGGGACAGCTTTGCTAGCAAAAGAAAGATGAGGAAGCCATGCCTTTATGGGCTAGGCTTCTCCTCTGGGCTGGAAAACTCCACAGCTGTCTCCAATGGTCAGGTGCAGAACAGAGGTAATGTTGCCAAGAACTTGTTGACCTTTGAAGCATGGCTGTTAGTATCTCAATGCCTGCATTTCCTGGGGTTCCAAACCGAGTACTGGTTTCTTTTCTGTCTCTTTTACTAAACTAGCCTCCGTCTGCAGCACAATCTGGCAGTAATAGAATCCATGTGGCAGGTTATCATTAGCGGGAGCTGCAGGATCCACGGCACAGGGGAAGCAGCACATAGAAAGGGCAAGGGGTGCTGGCAGCATTGTCCCGTTCTCCATGCAAGTATCAGGAAGGGCAGGCGTTGTTGACCTTGGAAACATTCCAGGATGAGGCCTGGGAGGGTAGACAGAGGCTGGCGTCTGCAAAAGACCAAGCTCTGGCTGCAGAGGCACATCAATGGAAGAGGCAGTTCTTTGCCATAGGTGTTCCAAGCCTGTAGCACTAATGTATTCCCAGCCCGGGCTCACGTTGCATCCGGTGTGTTATTAAATAAAAAGAGAGCTACAGAAGCTGCCTGCCAAGGATCCTGAAGTTATTAAAATGGGACTGTGGAACGCAGGCCTTGCTGCCGAGGAGATAGGTCACAGCAAAGCCACTGTGGATGTGGGGTTCACAGGGCAGTCTGGGTATCCAATGGCCAGGGGAGGGGGCAGAGGACCGTGAGACTAATTGGGCCCCCTTCCTGGGTAGAGAGTTTCTCTGGATGCCATTTCTCTGGATGCCAGTAACCAGTTTCTCTGGTTACTTTTTGCAAAGTAACCAGTTCAAGATTTAAAAAAAATTTTTTTTTGCTGTGTCCCAAGAAACCAGATTTTGGTAAAACCCTTACTTAACCCAAACATCCAGTGTGTGTGGGTAGAAAGTAGCCTGACTGAACCTTTTGATTTACTGATGAGCAATCAGAAAATCTTTTTTGAGTATTATTGCAAGGATTATTGCAAATATTTTGAACATTTATTAGGCCAGACAATAAACACAAGGAAGAACCTGTGCTTTGGAGTGAGGCAAATCTAGGTTTACATTCTGAGCAAATATCCCTGTTCATAGCAGCATTATTCACAAGAGCCAAAAGGTGGATGCAACCCAGGTATCCACTGATGGATGAATGGATAAACACAATGTGGTACATACATACAATGGAATATTATCCAGCCTGAAAAAGAAATGAAATTCTGACACACACTACAACATGGATGAACCCTGAGGACACTGTGCTTGCTAACTGAAAGAAGCCAGCCTCAAAAATAAGCCAGACAAATACCATATGATTCCATTTATATGAAGTACCTAGAGCAAACTCACAGAGACAGAAAGTAGAATGATGGTTGCAAGGGCTGGGGAGGAGGGGGGAATGGGGAGTTAGTGTTTAATGGGTATAGATTTTCAGTCTGGGAAGGTGAAAAATTCTGGAGATGGATGGCAGTGATGGTTGCACAGCAATGCGAATGTACGTAATACCGCTGAAGTGTACACTTAGAAATGGTTAAAATGGTAGGTTTCACATTACGTAAGTTTTACCACAATGGAAAAAAATCTCTGTAATAGCTGTGTGACCTTAAGCAAGTTACTTCACCTCTCTGTGCCTCAGTTTCCTTATTATAACATGGGACTAATGAAAGGGTTGTGGTGAGGATTTAAAAAGGTAATGCAACAAAGCTTTAAGCACAGAGGCCTGCACCTGGAAAGGACTCAGGGAATGTTGGTGTAAAACAGAAAATAACATCTCAAACGCAACCTGTGTTTTCACAACGAGCAGAGTAACCATTATTCACATCAGTTGTCACTCTACAACCGTAGATGTGGGAGGCATGTGTGCTGAGCTCCAGTTATACCAAAGAAGAGTGCTTCGTTTTAAATTAACTCCTGATCTTAATTTATTTCATTGTTTCTTCCCAGCAGATGCTAATCTCCCTGTCCTGAGTGCATGAACCAAAATGAAGTGGCACCTGGACACATGATTTTAATTCTCTTGGTCCCGGTATCCCCACTTGTGAAGTGAATTGGATGAAATCGGTGGTTCACTGATTTTACTCCAGAAACTGGAGTGAAGACTGGCCTTAGGGCTGAAATCACAAAGGTTGCCCTGGGAGCCTGTTAAAAATACAGATTCCTGGGCTTCCCTGCAGAGATCTTTGGGGTGAAGGGCCACACCGAGATTCCAAATGTCTCCCCAGGTATTGGGGCCACCTGAGTAGGAGGAATCCTTGGACCTCTCTAGTGTTGACAGCCTGTTCTCAATCTTGGCACATCTGAGAATCACCCAGGAAGCTATGAAAAAAATACCTTTTTTCCAGGCTCCACCCCCAGAAATTGATGAATTGGTCTGTGATAGGTCCCAGGCATGGGGAATTTCTTTTTTTTTTTTTTTTTGCGGTACACAGGCCTCTCCCTGTTGTGGCCTCTCCCATTGCGGAGCACAGGCTCCAGACGCGCAGGCTCAGCGGCCATGGCTCACGGGCCCAGCCGCTCCACAGCATGTGGGATCTTCCCGGACCGGGGCACAAACCCGCGTCCCCTGCATCGGCAGGCGGACTCTCAACCACTGCGCCACCAGGGAAGCCCCAGGCATGGGGATTTTAAATGAGGTGATTCTACCGTGCAGCCAGCATCGGGAACCTCAGTTCTAGCATAATGGTTCTCACCTGTGAACACCCCCAGAATCACCTGGAGGGCCTGGGAAGCCATAGACGGCCAGACCTCACTCACAAAGTTTCTGATTCAGCAGGTCTGGGTGGGGCCTACAATATACATTCCTGACAAGTTTCTGGTTGATACTGATGCTGCTGGATTGGAGACAACACTTAGAGAACCACTGTTCGAGAAGTTTGCTGCTCAAGCTGTGGCCTAGACCAGCTGCAGAGGCTTCACCCGGGAGCCTGTTAGAGACGCAGGGCCAGCGCCCACCCCAGAGCCTGCTGAATCAGAGTCTGCGATGAGACTCATACGCATGCTACAGTTTGAGAATGACTGCTTTTGAAACTTCTGCCTGCTTGCTTTCATTGTGTTCTGGAGGGGCGGATGAAGGGAAAGACATCTCTTCTAAGCAGGAAGCAGACCTTGGGAGGAGTGATGACGGCTGGCCTAAATGCACAGGCCCAGCATCCGCGCTCTACCCGGACTCAGAGTGTGTGCAAAGAAAGCCTCTCCCGCGTCAGGGCATGGGGGGTGCTCGGGAAGCGAGAATGAGATCGATTACCTTGGCGTGGTTGTAAATATCCACACAGTTGTCGGTATTGATGCTCTTTGCACAGATAATCTCACAGTGTCGCTGCAAAGCCTCCAGCTGGAAAAATTTAGCAGCAGACAGAAGCTAAAAACCATGAAAAGAGCCTGTTAGAGGTTGGGAGGTGGAAGGAAAGCAACGCCCATGGTGAGAAAACTCTTCACCTCCCACAGTGGTACCCAAGGTGAAGGCACCGGGAATAAAGTGTCGGACATCACTCTAAAGCCGGAAGGTTACACTAGAGCTGTTGCTGGCATTAGAGGACTAAAGACTCAGTGACAGAATTCAACTGCAGGGGAAGATGGCAGGGGGGAGGGGTGGGGTCGAAGTGAATCAAATTTACATTTATTACAGCAAGAGGTCAAGCAGAAATGCCTAAAATTGTTACATCCAGAAATAAGGGTGACGCTCTTATTCAGCAAGGTGGGTATCAATGTGGCTTACTCCCTCCATTTATCCATGTCTCCACACACATGTCACCTCAGGACTCCTCCCTCCATCACGATCTGGCCCCCCTACCCTGTCTGAGTTTTCCTCACAGCCCTTCTCACACCAGACATGATGTCATGCCTGTCGCCCTCTCCAGAGACCAGGAGGGCAGGCATCTCTGTCCCTTTGCATAGCTGCTGTATTCCAGCCCTGAGCACGGCACCTGGCTGTGGAAGATGCTGAACAGAGGCTCTGGGGAGGGGAAGAAAGGGCTGAAGCAAGAGTTCAAAGGGATTGCCTTTGGGGAAAGGACTGGGAGGATGGGGTTGGGGGTGGCTGGGTGAGGTGCTTTTTATGTACTGTAAAGCTCTTCTCTATTATCTACATGATTGAAATGTATGTTCATTATTTCAATTTGAAAATAGTTTTTAAAAAGGTTTACAAAAGAGTCTGAGTCCTCAGAGTGTAGTTTAGTCCTGAGGTTGTGATGAGTCAGAGGAGCCGTCCAGAGAGACAGGAGAGTAACTTTGGGGGGCGGGGGAGTGACCACAGAAGGTTTCACAGAGTAAGAACAAAAGGATAAATGGCCCCCAGTGAACACACAGCCCCTGTGACTCAAGCCAGGCACTGTAGTAAGCACCTTACAAATAGAAACTCTTAAGATCTTCAAAACCCAATGGGGTAGATATTGTTATCCCCATTCTACAGGTTGGGAAACTGAGGATCAGAGAGGTTAAATTACTGCTCCAAGATCACACAGCTCAGAAGGGGTAGAGCCTGGATCTGAACCCAGTCTGGCCCAGAGCCCACGTCTGAACCACAGTGTGGTGTCACCTCTTGAACAACTCATAGTGTTCTGACATCTCTCATCAGCCACCCTGGACTTCAGGCACCTGAATGGGCTCCTGGCTCTCTCGCTCAGGAATATCAAAGTGATTTTGGCTTCTGGTTCAAAGCTGCCAGCTTTGACACGAGTTCCACTTCTAGGAAGGAGCAGGGAGGGCAGAAGAGGCAGAGTTACTAGAGGTGGACAGGAGACAGGGAGAGCCAGGGAGCTGCAGGAATGAGGGGCCTGAGTGAGGCCAGGAGAGCTTTGTAACTGGTTCTTGGCTTCTGCCTCAGTGGACGTGCTGAGATTTGAGGAATGCTTTCAGACCATATATTTCTCTTACAAATGACAAGGGAGAAGTCGTCAAAGATAGTTCCTGATGATGCTATTTGAGCCCCAGCTGTGCCTGAAGCTAGCGCTAGCCTCAGACTCTTCAGTAAATTTCCTTTCCTCCACCCGCCAAAGCCAGTTAAAATTGGGCTTCACTCAGCTTCACTCAGTTGCTATTGAAAGGGATCAGACTAGCGCACCCAGTGCCCCAGCCTTCCAGGGGAGGGGCTCTGATGAGAAGCCCTTGGGAGATCTAAGGAGGCAGGCAGGACCCCAAAGCCTGCATCCAAGTGAAGACCCAGCACGGCCTCCCCCCAGACACCGCCTGTGCGTGCCACCCACTCAATGACACAGCGGATTCCTTACCTCCATGATCTCGTTGTTTTTAATGAGAAGCGACTCTGGGCCACCGTAGTAGAGGTACTGCATGACCAGCTGGAAGACAGAACACAGTGAGCAAAGTGTCAATGGCACACAGACACAGTCATCTTAAAGCCATCCACTCAAACCCTCAGGCTGGTTCTGAGTCCCTGTATGACACCCCTTTTTAAGGGCGGCCATTCCCGCCGGATCACTGCCTTTCAGGAGAAGCTCCCTCTAAACGTTTTATAGGCTGGATAGTTTTCCTTACACCGTGCTACCATCTGTCTCCCCGTGGTTCATCCTCAGGGCCAAATTAAACAATTCTAAGCTCTGCTCTCCGGGATGGTTTTCCCCCATCTATGAGTGATAATCACGGGCTGTCCTCCTACCTCCCACCCCACCGAGCTGCCCAGAGCTGCAGCACACGTGGTGTGGCTTAAAGACCCTACACCAGCGGCAGTGCCCCGGGAACATGGCCCGGTTTGATTAGAAACCTCTTGTTTAAGCTCCAGAGGGCGACTGAGCCACGGTGAAGCCACCTGCTCATTATAACTTGACATCAGGGGTCCAGGGTTTCAACGTTTCATTGATGGTGTGAACTGTCCAACTGTCCAAGCCAGGCTTTGTACATGTGACTCAGGATGCGGGGTGGTGTGCAGAGTCCCAGAGCTTTGCAAACTGGTGTCCCTCAAGTAGAATGAAGCCGAAGGATGCGTTAGTATTGGCTGTCACCACCTCCCATGGAGCTGAGTATAAATTTTTTAGGTGGTGTGTATCCTTCCCAGTTGGCTACTGTCTCCACTACTCTCTAATGTTTTCTGCCTGCCTGTATGACACACTGACTTTACCTGCCTGGGCTTAATAAAGGTGTGTTAGAAAAATCTGTAGACTGTTACATTCCATTTTGGGGCGCCTATAAAATGAGGTGCTTGGACTGGGCTGCCCTCTATGGTCCCTTCAGGCTCTGAGAGTCTGTGACTAATATAGAACAGTGGTTAGGAGCAAGGAACCTGGAGCTGGGCTGCCTCAGTTTCTGATCTGGCTCTGCCACTTAAAAGCTGGGTGACCTGAATTAAGTTAGGCTCTCTGTGCCTCAGTTTCATCATCTGTAAAGTGGGGATAATATGACCTACCTCATGAGTTGTGATGAGGATTAAATGAGTTAATAGATGTAACAGGCCTAACAGGGGCCTGGCAGGTGCATGGCAAGAACTCAAGAAGTGTTAGCTCTTCAATTTTCTCTGCGGTTGAAAAATCTTCTTCCAGGAGTGCTTCTGCCATGTGCTGCCACTTTCTTAGGCCATTTAACATCCTTTGTGACTGATCTCAATCTACTTTTTGCATGTGTGTTTAAAGTAATCATTTTTCAGCTCATATAACTCAATAACAAAAAAAGACAACCCAACCAAAAACTGGGCAGAAGACTAAAACAGACATTTCTCCAAAGACATACAGATGGCCAATAGGCACAGGCAAAGATGCTCAATACTGCTAAATATTAGAGAAATGCAAATCAAAACTATAATGAGGTATCACCTCACACAGGTCAGAATGGCCATTATTAAAAAATCTACAAATAAGAAATGCTGGAGAGGGTGTGGATAAAAGGGAACCCTCTTGCACTGTTGGTGGGAAGGTAAATTGGTGCAGGCACTATGGAGAACAGTATGGAGCTTCCTTAAAAAACTAAAAATAGAGTTGCCATATGATCCAGCAATCCCACTCCTGGGCATATATCCAGAGAAAACTCTAATTCGAGAAGATACATGCACCCCAATGCTCACAGCAGCACTATTTACAATAGCCAAGACATGGAAACAACCTAAAAGTCCACTGACAGATGAATGGACAAAGAGGATGTGGAATATATATACAATGGAATATTACCCACAAAAAGAATGAAATAATGCCATTTGCAGCAACATGGGTGGGCCTAGAGATTATCATACTAAGTGAAGTTAAGTCAGAGAAAGACAAACACCATATATCACTTATTAAGTGGAATCTAAAATGACACAAATGAACTTATTTACGAAACAGAAGCAGACTCACAGACGTAGAAAACAAACTTATGGTTACCAAAGGGGGGAGGGGGAGGGGGAGGGATAAATTAGGAGCTTGGGATCAACATATACACACTACTATATATAAAATAGATAAACAACAAGGTCCTACTGTATAGCACAGGGAACTATATTCAATATCCTGTAATAAACCATAACGGAAAAGAATATGAAAACGAATATGTATATATATGTATAACTGAATCACTTTGCTGTACACCAGAAACAAACGCAACATTGTAAATCAACTATACTTCAGTAAAACAGTAATTGTTCAAAAAATACGTATATGTATATATTATTTAGTTGTATTGAAATAGAGTTCATATGACACAAACTGCTTTGATCTAAAGTATACAGTTCAATGGTTTTTAGAATATTCACAATGTTGTACAACCGTCACCACAATCTAATTTTAGAACATTTTCAACACCCCCAGGAAAAACCCCATGCCCACCAGTAGTCTCTCCCATTTCCTACTTGTGCTGACAACCACTGTGATTTGCCTGTTCCGGACATTTCATACAGAAGGAATCATACAGCATGTGCTCTTTTGTGTCTGGCTTCTGTCACTCAGTGTGAATGTTTTCAAGGTTCACCCTGCTGTCACGTGTATCACTCTTTCACCTCTTTTCTACTGCTGAACAATATCCCGTTGCGTGGATGTACCACATTTTGTGTATCCATTCATCAGCCGACGGACATGTGGGTTGTTTCCACTTGTTTGCTGTTATGAATACGGCTACTATGGCTCAATTTGCCTTTTCAGGTCTCACCTGCCACTCTGCCCGTCTCGCCTCCTAACCTTGATAACATCTGACTTTTTCACTCTGACCGCTCCCAACCACTTGCCTTGATCAGAACCTACCACCACCGTCTCTTTCACTCCTCTGCTTTTGCCCACGCTGTTCCCTCTGCTTGGATGCCCTTCCCTTCTTCTCCACCTGTTGATCTCTGGCCCCTCCTTCGGGATCTAGCTCAGTGGTCACCTCTGTGAAGTCTCCTCAGATCTCTCAGCTGCCTCCCACCCCGTGCCAGGCAGCCCATCACGCGTGACTGCAGTGTTACTTCCCGCTGGAGTCTGAGGGCACAGACTGGGTCTCGTCCATCTCTGCCTCCCCAGTGCCTGCCCTTCCTCTTTTGCATTTGAGTCTCCCATGCTCTGGCCACCTGCCTGTTGCAGAGATGGCGGTGCTTTAATGGTGATGGCTGAGGCTTTGTGAAATGATATTGTAGCGTTATTTACCCGCCCCGCCCCCCCAAACCTGATGGGTCATAAGCATCTAAAACACCACATCGGTGAATGCTGGGACATTTGCTTTATTAAAATCCATTTATTCCCCTAGCACCTCTCTTTTATAAAGGCCAAACCAACAATAATAACGGTAAGAGCCATAATAATAACTGTCCTGAACACAGGGCCGCTCCAGTTACAAAGCACGTTATCTCATTTCCTCACGGTTGGGTTGTTGACTTGAAATGCTTCTTTCAAGAGCATGGATGGAGAACCTGGGGCTAATGGAATTTAAACTGGGCTGAGCCATGTCACCTTCAGACTCAGCCAGCACAAGCCTTTCCTGCAAGGGGGCGAAATGGACCCTTATTAGGCCAAAGGGCCTGTTTATGGAGTTGTTTTTCTTGGCAGCTGTCCGCCTGCACGAAGCAGGATGTAAACGGCGTCCACAGCCTCGTGGAGGCCCTGCTCCCAGGTGCAGCCTCAGCTGCATGGGGCTCTGGCCCATGTATGATGTTAAATATTCTTGCAGGGAGGAAACTCAAAGCTGCCTCATTTACTAAAATTCTTCTGTTCAGCATGGAAGTGAAGTGAGCAGGCCCCTGGGAGCCTCCTTCTGGGTCAGATTCAGCCCTACTTGGCCTATTTTGAGCCACAAATGAGGCTTTTCTTCTTTTATGGGGAAGGGGCAGGCACATGGAGAAGTCCCCAGGGCCTGCTCAATCTTCTCTGCCCATTACAGTAACTGGAGGCTAATGTGGCCGGGAAGCCTAATCCAGCCAAAAGCAATTACAGGCCCATGATTCCTCTGGGGCTGTGCCTTTCCACGTAGGTGTCTCATTTAACCAGCTCCCACAGCACACATTTATTGAGTGCCTACTACAAGCCGGGTTCTGATGACAAGAACCTCCCCAGTTAGTCCCATGCTTGATGGCGTACGTGCTCTCTCCATGAGCACTTGGAGAGCTGGGGGGGCGCATGGTTTCCAGCATCTGGCTCATGCTCCAAATGCTAAGGGGCCTTTCCTCCGGGCTGGGCGATTTTTAGGGAGGACCCAAGGCCCCAGAGCAGGGAGGCAGTTAAGAGGTCAGGTCTGGGAGTCAGCCAGGCCTGGGTCTGAAGCTCAGCTTGGCTGTGATGAGCCGTGGGAGCTCGGGCCACTTCCTCTACCTTGTCTGCTGGGTGGGAGAAGAGCCACCTGGAGGGGGAGCTGGGAGGACTGAAGGAGACGACGTGGGGCAGTGGTGCTCAGAGTGGCTCCCTGCAGCAGCATCAGCATTACCTGGGTTCTTGTAAGAAACATGAATTCTCGGGCCCCACCCCAGGCCTGCAGAATCAGGAACTCTGGGGGGCGGGGCCCAGGAATCTGCATCTTAGCGAGTTTTCTGCATCTTAACAAGCAACTCCCTTCACCCCCCCAGCACTTCCCCTGGAGTTTCTGATGCCTCCTAAATTTCGAGAACGACTGTAACTTAGAGCACTGGTTCTCCACCTTGGTTGCACATGCCTCTGGATGATGGCAGAGGGTGGCTACTTCAAAATGCTGATGCCTGGGCCGCAGCCCAGATTCTGATTTACAGCCTGGACACTGGGGATCGTCAAAGTTCCTCAAATGATTCCACTGCTCAGCTGAGGTGGAGAACCACTGGTTTCGAGCCCTGCACGTAGCTGGAGCACATGAAATGGGAGCTGCTCTTATTATTGTTCCTCTTTGGACCAGACTGGGTGCAAATAATGGCTCTGTCACTGACCAGCACTAATTTCCCTGGGTCTCAGTTCCCCACCTCTAAAAGTGGCAAGATTAATCCAGATAACCACATGCAAGCAAAGGTCAGTGCCTCATTCATAGTTGGAGTTAAAAATGGGGAAAATGAGGCTCAGAGAAGACAGTGTCTTGTGCATGGTTATTCCATAAGGATTCTTTATTTTGAAGTTTCAACATAACCAAAGGAATGCATCTCTAATGGTGGAAATACTGACCCCTCAGTGGGCTTTAGGGCTTTAGTGTGAGGTCATGGTGGCTTCCTGGCAGCCCTCTGAATCACAGGATCTGGGGGACCAGGGTCAATCACCAGTGGAGGGAAGAACCATCATCTGGCCAGCCACACTTGGCTTATAGTATGTGGTTCCAATGCATCTTTTCCATCTCCAGTATACCTTAAGACACAGCTGAATGGACTATTATCACTTTCCCTCAAATACACACTGCGATTTCCCACTTTTGTGCCTTTGTTTATGCTGTTTCTCCCTCTGGAATACCCTCTCTCTCCTATTCACCAGATGAGGAAGCTGAGGCTCAGATAGTCTGGGTAATTTGTTCAAGGTCACACGAGGGACAATGGTTTCAAACAGGGGAATGCAGCTGTTTAAACTGGGGAAGGTAGCATTTAGATCCTGAAACGCAGCTCTGTCCTTCAAAGCCTAGATCAGGACCCCTGCCCTACGACCCTGGTTACGGCCATGCTTGCCTCCTGCTTATGTCTGAGTGGTCTCCTCAACCCTCTTGGAATGTGAGCCTCCCGAGGGCCAGCCTGAGTCTTACCCACATTTCCCCAGGGCTGTCCTTCCAGAACTGAACCAGAGGAAACAGATCCTGTTCAGAATCCTATAAACCCCATCCCCAGATCACCCACATTGGCCGACTAACCCTGGCTGTGGGAAGACAGCACAGAGGGGGCCACAGTCTCCTCGGTAGGCCCCCTGCTGGACGTAAGCAGCCCACCAGCCTCCATGCCCCCAATGAGACTCAGAGCTTCAGAGATAGGGCTGCAAGGCCAGATGGGGGTGTGAATTTCTCCTAGTGGCGAGAATGTCATTGCAAGGCTGGATTTACGAATCAGGCATGAAATCCAGGGCCAGATGGCTTCACAGGCAAATTCTACCAAACGTACAGAGAAGAACTTATACCAAGTCTTCTCAAACTCTTCCAAAAGATTGAAGAGGAAAAAGATTGAAGAGGAAGGAACACTCCCGAAGGCATTCTATGAAGCCACCATTAGCCTGATACCAAAACCAGACAAAGACACCACCACCAAAAAGAAAAAAAAAAAAAAAAAGAATCAGGCATGAAGAATGGAGGAAAAGGGAAGACAGCTGCTGTGCCCCCTTAGAGGTGCCCCATAAACCAAACAGTATTGATTTCAAATGGAGGGAGATATGGCAATGTCATCTGGCCTCTGACAAACCTTCCTTTCCTACTTACATTAGGTTCAGACCCATGTTAAAATGACACTGGATTCCCTGAAGTCCACTGGTTCCTGATCACACTGGGCTCAGCCGCCTCTGGGGACTTCATACCTGCTGTTCTCTGCCTGGAATGTTCCAACTCCCTTTCTTAAGCCCTAAGCCTCCCCATGGTTTGCCAGCTTCTCCTCAGCCTGCAATAGTTCAGCGACACCTCATCCGGGGCCTCCCCCAGTCTCCCGGGTCTGAGTCACCATAGCTTGTTGGTTCACCCCTCTCTCATGCACAGCCCATTTTATACTGTAACTCAGAGTTACCCCCTCTGGACTGTGAGTCCCCAGGAGAAGAATGTCCTTTATCCTTGTGTCTCCAGGTCCCAACACAGTGTCGGGCACATAGTAGGTGCTCAGTTAATGCTGTGGGCATGAATGGATGGTACGTGGGAGGGACAGTGTGTGGATGGGGGCCAAGAGTGCAGGAGCTGATGACTCAGTACAGTGGCTGATCCACAGGTGGAGGGTTGGAGGGACCCACCGGTGCCCCGCACCTACCAGCAGGGTTCCAGGCCACAGCAGGGGCTCACCTGAAAGATGGGGTACTTCACGTATCCGATCTCTATGCAGGTGTTGTCATTTGTTGGTTTGTTAGAGAGGAGGGCTTTGAACCTGAGGAGGAACATAAAAAGGGAGATAGGAAGACTCAAAAAGACATCAACAGCTTGCAAGAGACTCAGCTCTCTGATGACAGAACACGTAATGTCTTGTATCCCCTCCCACTCTGAAATACAATGACATATCCATAGATTGTTTAACATAATGCTCCCCCTTCTGACATGATACCATAATTCAATCTGAAGTTAAAACTAAAACTCTAAAGTTAAAAAACAGTGTTTGGAACTGTTAAATCATTTCTCAAACAGGTGATTGGAAAAGAACAAATGCCTTTTAAAACCCCGTCCACCTTGTAGGGCCCATCACAAAGGCTGCCTTCTTCCAGGAGTCCTTCCTGATTCAGGCCTCAAGCTCCTCAGGCGCCCACGGAGCTCTCCACCTCCCTCTTCCTCCCCCTCCCACACAACCTTTGCTCCAAGAGGGCAGGGGCTTCTGCCATTTCTGCCTCTGCTGCCTCCTCAGGGCCTAGGCCAGGCTGGACCTGACGTACTGTAGGTATTTAATCAACACCTGTGGATTACCTAACCATCTCCCTATGTGGGTGATCTTCTGTCTGGGGTTTGAGGTGCATTTTCCTGCCACTGACTAAACTAAGCTCCTTGTGGGTAGAGACTCAGTCAGTGGAACACATGGATACTCAATACCTTTAGAAATAAGCTAAGCTGTGTCTCTTTTTATAAATTAAACTTTAAATTTGAAATAATTTTAGATTTACAGAAGAGTTGCAAACATCATACAGAGACTTCCAGGATGCCCTTCACCCAGCTTCCCCCGATGTTACATCCTACACAGCCATGGTACCTTTGTTGAAACTAAGAAATTAACATTGGTCCAATACTGATCTAGTTCTTCTATGGTGTCACAACCGAGAATCTTGCAAGGGACAGTGTATTTTTCTTGCAGTGGCAAAGCAGACATTTGGGGTATTAGGTTTTGGGGGGGACACTGGAGATGCCAGGAGGCTTTTAGGAACCCAGGGAGTGTTGGCCACACAGCTTCATTAGTGACCTGGAAGTGGGTTTCTGGATCCCAGTGTCCTTACCCTCTGCTCACCCCCTGGCAGCCTGCCTTCTCCTCATTCAGCATCACTTTCTTCTCTGCCCACCTTCACCGATCCCTGTTCAGGTCCCGGGATAATGCAGTTCTAAATGGTCAGCTCTATCTCTACTCAAATCAAAAGGAGAAGCAAGGGCTGTAGCAGAGCTAGCAGGGACGGTGTTATACTACTGTCACTCCAGAGTCAGGGAAAAGTAAGGTTCAGGACCTCTGTGTTTTGGGTGGCTTATGTCAAAGTTCCCTAATATTTGGAGAGCAGGCCTTTCAAGGCTTCTGTGTATGAGCTTTCAGGCTGCATGAGGACACCTGGCTGAGGGAGCTACAATCCAATCCACGCTCTGCTCACGAAGCTCTTTGGCCGATATGTGCCCCATCTGCCTAGAGGAATGGTGCCCTGTCTAAGCCACATAATCAGGCTGATGATTATGCTAGTGCCAGCCCTGTACTCTTTTTCCAAATTGTGGTTAAACACGTAACATAAAATTTACTGTATTAAGCATTCTTAAGTGTAATGTTCACGTGAAGTGTGCTCACATCGCTGTGCAATCAGTCTCCAGGACTTACCCTGTCCCCGTTAAACAACTCCCCATCCCCCTCTCCAGCTCCACCATCCCCACCCTTCTACTTGCTGTCTCTATGAAGCTGATTACTCTAGGTTCATATAAGTGGAAACATACAGTATTTGTCTTTTTGTGACGAGCGTATTTCACTTCATATAATGTTCCCAAGTTCATTCATATTGTAGCGTGTGTCAAAACTGCCTTCCTTTTTAAGGCTGAACAACATGTATACACTATGTATTTTTTAATTCATTCCTCCACTGATGGACTCCTGGGTGGCTTCCCCCTTCTGTCTTTGTGAATCATGCTGCCTGAACACCGTGTACAAATGCCCTGTACTCTTGGATCCTTGATTTTGAGAAGAAAACCTGCCGGTTCATGACGATACCACCCAAATTGAATTTCAGAGAACAGTAACAGCCACCCTCGTAATTCAGTGCTTTCAAAATTGATGACACATACCTTGGAGAGGCTGTAAATAACAGCACTTTGTGGGCATAAAATGGTCTTCCTTCTACCAGAAAGGTAACATCTGACATTTCTTTATTGTTAAGGAAATGAGGATCTGGAACAGGAAAGGGAGAGAGGGTAGCTTTAGAAGAGAGAAGAGTGAGGTTTGGATTCCCCTTTTGGAAACGTGCCCGTAAGAGCTGACAGGGAGGCTATGGCGATAAAATACTCATTGGAGAGAAAGTGACCAAACAGGAGACAGAATCAGTTAAAGGAACACTCAAATCACTGAAATTCAGTTTCTCGTAGGAAAACTTCATAGCTTACTCGCGACTAAAAGTAGCATTTCCCCTTAGAAGCCTCGCCCCCAGCCCGAGTTCAGATGACTGTCAGGTGTGGAAGGTGACCATCCACCCCGCTGACCTCCAAGGAAGTCACCCCCCCACCTCGCTCCTCCTGAAGCTCAGCGCCCTCCCGCCGGAGAGAAGTGCTTCTGAAGGGCTGTCCCCTTGCTGCTGCGTTCCAGGAGATCCGAAATCCAAGCCCTTTTCTCAGGGTCAGAGGCAAACGAGCCAGGCCCCTGCCCACAACTCCAAGAATAAAGAAGTTGTATAACTACTTGTACAACGAGTACTCTAGTACTTACTGAGCTTGCACTTACACGTGTAAACTCATTCAGTCCTGGGAGAAAGGGACGGCTGTCAGGTGTGCAGCTGGGGACACAGACGCCAGGAGTCACAGTGACTTGGCCAAGCAAATGGCAGGTGGAGAGGCCAGGATGTGAACCTAGACATTCTGACTCCAGGGCCTGCATTGCTAAGCACCGGGATCCTCCGATTTGCCTGTCATGTTGGCCATTTTTCCTGGGGCTACAGAAGGTGCCAGTCTGTCCTCAGCTCAGCACTTCTGTCTCACTGGGAAAATCCACCAACACTCCCGTGCACCCCTACACGGCTCCACCCCACCTGGCTTCTAAGTCAGACCCCTGGCCTGGCCCCATTTTGCCCAGGCCCTGCTGTAACTTGGACCCAGAATTTGCCTTCCTGGCTGATTCGCCCCAGGGGGTGGTCCTGGATGTCCTCCACTCATATTTCTCTGTCCGTACCTACAGCCACCTCACCTCTTCCCAATAAAAAAGTTTTAATTTAAAACATATCAAAAAAAGCATTAAAAAGTCAAAATCACCTGTAATCCCTCTATCTTAAAAAATTTTTTTTATTAAAAAAAAAATACAACAAGGGCTCCCCTGGTGACACAGCGGTTGCGAGTCCGCCTGCCGATGCAGGGGACACGGGTTCGTGCTCCGGTCCGGGAAGATCCCACATGCCGCGGAGCGGCTGGGCCAGTGAGCCATGGCCGCTGAGCCTGCGCACCCAGAGCCTGTTGCTCCGCAACAGGAGAGGCCACAGAAGTGAGAGGCCCGCATACCACAAAAATACAAAAAAACAACAAAACCCAAACTTCTAAAACTCTCCAGGTAAAGGGAAGAGAGGCTATAGGGGAAGGCCCCAGCGTTGACTAACACTTCTCCACTTGCTTTAAAGACTGTTAACAGGTTGGAGTGACTTTCTCCCTCTTCTCAGCCACCTGCCTCCCTCTGCTGGGTTTCTCTCACTCTCACTGTCCACTTCCAACTAGCCCCCACTCCTGCTTCCCAAATTGCTAATATCTCCTACCTTTAGCTCTTTTTACCATTCTCTCCCAGAATTCACTGGGAGGGCAAGAGGACAACATACTATAAAAAAATAAGGCATGTGCTCTCCAGTTTGCCATAGTCCCCACCACTCCCTATTGTCTTACACCAAACTCATTTCAACCATTTTTATGACCTGCCTGGCTCTACAGAGATGCCAGTTTGGAACCTTTGTCACTACTCTTATCTTTCCTTTCAAGTAGATTCCTAAGGAGCTACTATTTGGCCACCTTTAGTTATCTGAGCCTGAAATGCTGTATTGAAGATGCAAAACACTATTTGTTCCATATTCCACTTATTAGTAATTATGTCCTTTTTCTTTCATCTTGTGAGCTTTGAGCCTCTCAGGCCTGCCTTTATTCTCTTGGTGCTAATAACCCTTGGGATTCCAATGCTTGGGCTGAAAACCAGGCCCTTTTAATCGCTGGTGAAAGAAATCTCAGCAAGTTCAGGAGGAAAAAAAATGTTCCCTCCTCTCCTATAGCTACAGGAAAGCAGATTTTATGCTGCATCAGTGAAACAGCCCTTGCAAATGTTTGCTCTAACAAGGGTGTCTTGTAAGGCACCAGCTGTCAGAGATTATTGCTATGTCCTGGCAATGTAACCTTCAATCTCTAAAGCCTGTTAATTTGATTGATCTTTATAATTTGTTGCCCTGATAATATTTTAATTAACACCTGCTTTCTACAAGGTACGAACTACTAGCAGTTTTAGTACATTCTGGTTTGCCTACATGAATGGGCATAAAGAAAACCAGACAATTTGGATTCAACTGCTAAGTTTTTCATTTTAGCATAAAAGTTGTATCATTTAAATTAACAGGTTATTCATGACAGGAACAAAAATACTTTAAAACAGTTTCATGAATTTAGCCTTTTCATTAATTTAAACTAGCTCACCTGTTTCAAAAGTAGGGGTTTTGCTAAAGGGTAGAATTTTTCAGATGCTTCCATTTCTCCAAAGTTCCCTGGTCTTTCCAGGAAGAGGAAACAGGAAGTAGGAAAGTCCCCAACCTTCATGGCGAAGGGAGTCCTTTATCTTTAATATTTTATAACCCCCAGGCAGTGAGAGGCCCTCACAACAGAAGGTTCATGCTTCAGGATTCAAGGCAGCTGGGTGTTTGCCTTCTTGCCAGGCTGATCAACCAGGTTGCAAGCAGACTCAGGATCTTCCGAATGAAATCAGTGCCTGATGGAAAGGTTTATTCTGGAAAACCCCAGAAGCCGGACTGGAGAACGATGGAATTGTGGCTTTGGGGGGACCTGGGTTCAAGCTCCAGTTCCACCTGAACTGATGCTGCAGCCTCTGAGAGCCTCTCTTTCTTCAGCTTTGACCAGGAGGACACTGTGCCTCCTGTGGTGGCCCAGGGATTGCTTGACAGAGAGTAGGTGAGGGGCTTTGCTGTGGCCAGCTCAATGCCAGGGTCAAAGAAGGGTGAAAAGTATTGTCACTGTCCCCAGCTTGTTCCACCTCAGGGAGGAGGGACTTCTTAGAGGGGAGGCTGGGGGAGAGCAGCCATGCATGCACAGCTCAGCCTTCTCTGGGACTTTACCTGGCTGCTGGAAGTGCGTGGGCTCAGAAGGTCTTGGGCAGCCCGTCACTGTCGGTGACTTGCAGTAGAAAGGCACTCAATGGAGGGATGAGATTTGGGCGAGTTCCCTTGTCCACACCCCCAAGGTATGTTCTCCAAACAGTTTAATCGCATAACAAAGGTAACATCCGATCTCCACCTACCTCACTCCAGTCTCCACCTCGTTTGCCCTCCAACACTCCCACCTTCTTTTATGGCATTTGCTTGCTCCCTGCCCTCAAATCACAAAGCAACAGCGCAGGGCAGGACCCGGGAAGCACTTACCCAGGCGCGAGGTCTGTTTCCGTTTGATCTCTGTGAGCTTGGGGATGGGGTAGGGCCCGTAGCAGTGAGTGAAGATGACACACAGCTGCTGGCTGATCACTTCGTTCTGTGCAAAGGAAAGAACAGCTCACACTGCTGGGGGCTGTGCACTCATCCAAGCTGTGCTGTAACAATGGGTTCCTCCCCCCAGGCGAGAGGAGCCCACAGACTTACTGCAGATTCTCAGAGAAATTCCCCCGACATCACACGTTCACTTTGCCCCCTCAGGCCCTGGATTCGCTTGCTCTGTTTGTCCACTATTTCTAGCAGGTTCATTGGTGGAAGTTTAATTTGTAATTAAATCCTTTCTTGCTCCAATCATTTCTTTACTATCCATTAGAAAACAAGTTTTGTAACTCACAGGATGGAAAATAAGTTTTTAACCCTAAACACACCTTTATTAATACTCCAAAATTCTGGCAGCAGGTAATTATCCCGAAAATCACAGCAGGAAGCCCTTTGGGTCCTGTTCTTGTGCTCTCCATGACCAAGATACAAATGCTCCTGATTTGGCTTTCTTCTGAATTTGATTCTGGTGCTGAAGCATTTCCAGATCCAGGAGTGCTCAGCATGTAGGCCCTGACCTGGGAGGCCTGGGCTGGGAGAGGTAGGTCTGGCCAGGCTCATGTACATGGCAGCCGGTTAGCAGTTGTTATTGGCGTGCCGCTGGGGCCCTGGAATTCAGGTTTCTCACGGAAAATGCTGGGTATGTGTGCTCGTGGGGTGAACTTGGGTCCTCGGGACTCGGAACTGTGCGGTTACACAGAACTAGACAGGAATGAAGCCAAGTTCCTAACACCAGGGTTATCAGAGACTCCCCTGAGATGGATTCCTGTGGATTTTGGGGCTGACATCCTTCCTCTCCTCCTCTAACCCCTCACTCCTCTCCTAAAAAGATACTGAAACACTTTCTCTTCTTCACAAAGGAGTGCTAGGATTGATCCCAAAGGTCCTTTTCAGGTGGCTTAGGCGGGGGTTCTACACAGTGGTAAAAACCTGGACAAGGGGGCCAGATGGGACTGGGTCCCAGTCCTGGTTCCTCACCCACTAGCTCTGTGACCTTAGGGAAGTGACTCAGCCTCTCTGGGTTTTGGTATTCTCTTCTAAAGTGGATTAAAACTACCTGCTTGGTGAGGTTGCTATGAGAGCTAAAAAGGATAACACATCCCAATATACCGCTGAACCAAAGGAAAGTGCTGAGATTTGACCATTTTTAACCTCCCAAACAGCAATTTCCCATAATTCAGACGAATGCCTATTTTTCTAGACCCTAAAATGTCATAAAATTAATGGCAGCTTTTAGGAAGAGGAAAAAGAAACTCACCACATTAAACACACACACCCATTTTTAAGATCCATTTAACTTGAGAAATACTGGAAGGTGGAAAAAGCTGTGTCTCAGAATCAAGAAAATGAGGAATTACTGTTACTATCTGGGGACACTGGCAGGGAGTTCTCTGCCTCAGTCCACTGTCAACAGCGACTGACTCTTCCCTACAGAGGCCCCTCCCTTGCGGGATGCACTGACCTGTGAGCAGTGAGCTGCTCTGCGCTGCCACACCCCTGGGAAAGGTGGAGGTGGGAAGGGTCCCCACCTCCAGAGGATTCTGCGAGGTCAGCATGTAGCCCCACTGGAGTTGTGTACAAGATGAAACTGAACACACAATGAACTCAAGTGCTTTTAAATAGTCATCCATGTGTTTTGATATGTACCTTTTATTCATGTCAAGTGAGGAAGGTTTTCAATTTATGGTAGTAATACAATGTTTCCTTTCTAACTACATTTAATGGAAGGCAAATTGATTTAAAGAAAAATATCAGTGGAAATACCCTTGAGGAATGAAAGGGAAATCAGACATTATCAGATGAAGGAAAACTCAAAGAATTTGTCACCAGGAGACCTACCCTAAAAGAATAGCTGAAGAAAGTTCTCTAAACAGAAAGGATAGAGGAAGGAATCTTGGGACATCAGGAAGAAAGAACAAAAATATGGATAAACATAATAGGTTTTCTTTCTTCTCTTGAGTTTCCTAATTATGTTTGATGGTTGATGCAAAAATTATAAGTGTCTGATGTGGTTCTAAATATGTAGATGAAATATTTAAAGACAATTATGTCATAAATGGGGGAGGTAAAGGGACATAAAGGGAAGTAATGTTTCTGTACTTTACTTGAACTGGTAAAATGAAGACACCAGTAGTCTATGATGTTATACACACACACACACACACTATAATACTGCAAGCAACCACTAGAAAAACTATACAAAGGCATACAATCAAAAACACTACAGACATATAAAAATGGAATTTAAATAGTGTTCAAGTAACTCCACAAGAAGGCATAAAAAGAAAAGAGAAAAAAGACAGAGAGACCAAACAGAAAACCCAAAATAAGATGGCAGGCTTAAGCCCTAAAGTAGCAATAACTGAGTAAAACATAAATGGTCTCAATGTACCAATTAAAAAACAGAGATTGACAGAGTGGATGAAAAGCCCAACTATGTGCTTTTTACAAGAAAGTCACTTCAAATCTAATAAAACAGGCAAAGGTGACAGTAAAGGATGGACAAAATATATCACACGAACATTAATCAAAGGAAAGCAGGAGTGGCTCTATAAATATTAGATAAAGTAGATGTCAGAGCAAAGAAAATTTAGCAGAAGCAGAGAGGGGCATTATATAATGATAAAAGGGTTAATTCACCAAGAAGATACTGCAGTCCTAAATGTGTATGCACCAAACAACAGATCTGCAAAATATGTGAATCAAAAACTGACAGAACCAAAAGAAGAAATAGACAAACCCACAATTACAGTTGGGTTCTTTCTCAACGGATAGAATAACTAGACAGAAAATCTGTAGGCTATGGAAGAACTCAACAATACCATCAACCAACAGGGTCTTATCGACAGTTATGGAAACACTCCACTCAACAGTGGCAGAAAACAGTCTTTTCTTTTTTTTGGCCACATTGCATGGCTTGTGGGATTTTAGTTCCCAGACCAGGGATCGAACCCAGGTTCCCGGCAGTGAAAGCACTGAGTCCTAACCACTGGACCACCAGGGAATTTCTGAAAACATTCTTTCTATTGCCCATGAAACCAAGATGGACCATATCCTGGGCCATAAAACCAACCTCAAAATTTTAAAAGGATTGAAATAATACAGACTGTGTTCTCTGACCACAATGGAATCAACCTAGAAATCAATAACAGAAAGATAACAGGAAAATCTCCGACTACTTGGAAACTAAACAACACATTTCTAAATAATTCATAAGTCAAAAAGGAAGTCCCAAGGGAAATAAAAAACACACTGAACTGAATGAAAATGAGAATAAAAGGTATCAAATTTTGTGGTACACAGCCAGAGTAGTGCTGAGAAAGATAGGCATATATAAGAGGAAAAGTCTCAAATTAATATTCTAAGCTTCTACCTAAAGAACCTGGAAAAAGGAAAACAAAATAAGAACAAAAAAGAAAAACAAAATAAGCCCAAAGCAAGCAAATAATAAAGATAAGAGCAGCAATCAATGAAACTTAAAAAAGAAGAGTAGTAGGGAGAGAAGACACAAATTAACAAAATCAAGAATGAAACAGGGGCTATCACTACAGACTCTGTAGACATCAGAAGGGTAATAAGGGAATGTGATGAGCAACTCTACACACATACATTTGACAACGTAGATGAAATGGACCAATTCCCTGAAAAACACAAAGTACCCCACCTCAATATTAAGTAGATAATTTGAATAGCTCTGTAACTATTAAAGAAATTGAATTTATAATGTAAAAAACTTCCCTTAAAGAAATCTCCAAGACCAGATTGAAAAGGAAGAAATGAAACCATCTCTACTTGCAGATTACATGATTATCTAAGTAGAAAAATCCCAATACATCTGCAAAAAACTCCTAGAACTAATAAATGAGTTCAGCAAGGTCACAGGATACGAGATAAACATACAAAAATCAATTGCATTTCCATATGCTAGCAATGAACACATGGACAAAAAATTAAAAATATAACACCATTTACAATTGTTAAAAAAAGAGAAATAGTTATGTGTAAGTCTAATAAAACATGTCCAGGGGCTTCCCTGGTGGCGCAGTGGTTGAGAGTCCGTCTGCCAATGCAGGGGACGTGCGTTCGTGCCCCGGTCCGGGAGGATCCCACATGCCGTGGAGCGGCTGGGCCCGTGAGCCATGGCCGCTGGGCCTGCGGGTCCGGAGCCTGTGCTCCGCAACGGCAGAGGCCACAACAGTGAGAGGCCCACGTACAGAAAAAAAAAAAAAAAAAAAGAAAAAAACACATCCAGGACTTGTACCCTGAAAACTCACAATATTGATGAAAGAAATCAAAGAAGATCTAAAGACACCAAGAGACTAACATGTTCATGGATTGAAAGACTTAACATAGAAAAGATGTCAATTCTCCCTAAACTGATATAGAGGTTTAACACAATTCCTATCAGTCTCAGCAAGATTTCTGTTGTTGTTCATATAGCAAATTTGTTCCAAAATTTATATGGAAAGGCAAAGAACTAACATAGCTAAATTCATTTTTGTGAAAGAAGAATAAAATGGAAGGAACAAATTTACCCAATTTCAAGATTTATTTTATAGCTATAGTAATTAAGACTGTGTGGTAATGGTGGAGGGACAGACACATAGATCAATGAACAGAATGGAAAACCCAGAAACAGACCCACACAAATACGCCCAACTGACTTGACAAAGTTGCAACAGTAATTTGATGAAAGAGAGATAGTCTTTTCAACAAATGGTGCTGGAGCAATTGAACATCCACTGGCAAAACAAAAACAAAAACAAAACAACTTTGCTCTGAGTCCCGCAGTTCATACAAAAATTAACTCAAAATGAAAATGAATCACAGACTTCAGCGTAAAACAGAAAACTATAAAAATTCTAGGAAAAAAATGCAGGAGGAAATCTTCATGATTTAGGGCTAGGCAAAGCATTCTAATGCTTGTCATCAAAAGCATAAGCTCCATAAAAGGAAAAACTTAAATTGGACTTCCTCGAAATGGAAGCTCTGTGAAAGACCCTGTTAAGAGGATAAGAAGACAAGCTGCAGAGTGGGAGAAAGTATTTGCAAACCATGTATCTGACAAAAGACTATTTTCTAGAATTTACAAAGAACTCTCAAAATTCAACAGTGAAAAACCAAACAATTTAATTAGAACACGGGCAAAAGACACAAAGAGACATTTCACTGAAGAGGATATACAGATGGCAAATAAACACATGAAAATATGTTCAACATCATTAGCCATTTAGGGAAATGCAAATTAAAACCACAATGAGATACCACGTATACATCTACCAGAATGGCTAATATAAAAAATAGCGATAACATCAAACAGGGAGGATGTAGAGAAACTTCATTACCCATACTTTGCTGGTGGGAATATAAAATGGTGCAGCCACTCTCAAAACCAGTTTAGCAGTTTCTTTAAAAACTAAACATGCAACTTCCATACAATCCAGCAGTTGCACTCCTGAGCATTTATCCCAGGGAAATGAAGACTTATATTCATATCAAAAAGCTGTGCAGGAATGTTTACACAGCTTTATTTGTAATAGCTCAGAACTGGAAACAACTCAGATGTCCTTCAGTGGTGAGTGGTTAATAAACTGTGATCTGTCCATACCACAGAGTACTAGTCAGCAATAGAAAGAATCAAACTATCAACACGTGCAATGACCTGGAAGAATCTTCAGAGAATTATGCTGAGTGAGAAAATCCAATCCTAAAAAGTTACATACTGTATGATTCCATTTAAATCACATTCTTGAAATGACAAAATTAGAGAAATGGAGACCGGATTAGTGGTTACTGGGGCATAAGGAGGGAATGAGGGCAGAAGAGATATGGGTGTGGCTGTAAAAGGGCAACATGAGGGATCCTTATGGTGATGGGAGTTTTCTGCATGTCTACTGTATCATGTCAATATCTTGGTTGTGATATTTAACTGTCACTTTGCAAGATATTGCCAATGGGGGAAATGAAGTATCTCTCTGTATGTTTTCCTACAACTGCCTGTGACTCTACAATTGTCTCAAAATAAAAAGTTTAATTTACAAAACGCAATTTTAAAACAGTGGGGAAAACCCCTAAAAACGTGTATAAACCACAAGGAAAAAAAAACCCAAAACACATAGCTCATGTCTCACCCTGGACATGAGCTATGTGTTTTGTTTTTTTTTTCTCTCCATGTGAACTGAATAGAACAACGCTGGAGGCTTTAGCCTCCAGCGTTGTTCTATTCAGTTCACATGGAGAGAGACCCCAAATGTCCACCACGTTCTGAGAAAGGCTCCGTGCCATTTGATTTCATCTCCTACACTTTCTCCTGTGTCCCACTTCTTCCTGCTGCCCCAGCACATCAAGCACGTTCCCACCTGGAGCCTGAGCTCCTGCAGTTCCCCCACTTGGAATGCTTTCCCTTCAGACCTCTGCGTGGCTGGAAGCTTTTCCTCACTTAGGTGGTTGTTCACATGCTACCAGAGACTACATCGTTGTCCAAGTTCATTTTTTTCATAGTATTTATCATGCTCTCACTCTCTTTTGCTGACGTATTTCCTTGCGTACTATGTGTCTGCCCCTCCCCTGGCCACAGTAAGTTCCATAAAGAAGGTAAAGAAGGTCCTGTCACCCCTGTAGCCTAGGAGGCACTCATGACTACAGAATGAATAAATGCCCAGAGGAGTTATGTGTGGGAGAAACGGGCCAGGAGCTCTCTTTAAATAGATGTATTTTAAAAAAATGACTGTATTGTTCTACTCCTGGGGAACTCTAGAGACACTGAACCCTTTTAAAGATAAAATTTATAACTGGGGGCAAAAAAGCACATCTGCAACTAGATTTCAAGTAACGTATGACCGAGCACGAGTCACGGATGCGGAGAAGGCATCGCCTCACTTTACAGGATGGCTGTATCTCTGTGAGTTGACCATAAAGTGGATTTATTTATAGGAATTCTATATTCTTACCCACTACTCTGATAGAACCAGGTATTTGTGCCCACAGAACAGCAGACATGATTTGAACAGGAATCCGTTAGTGGAGGGAGAAGGGACAATGCTAGCTAGTTGTGTGATGCATGGCTACTCCTTTCCTCCAATAGGACACTTTCTGAAGGCAGAGCTTTGCAGCACTTTCTCACCTCTCTGAACTTCTCTGCCACCGTCTCTCTCCAGACATCTTTTGACCCCAGGAACATCACCATGTTTGGGGACTGCTTTACTTGCCCCGGCAGCCAAGGGAAATTGATCACCTCTTTGTCCCCTGTGGTCACTGTACATGGTGGTGTAATACCACATCTCACCAGTAGGGGTTACCATTGACCACCCCCCCCCATAAGGGCAAACTTGACTCTTGAAAGCACCCTCTTCCCCAGACTTGCCCCCCCTCCTGACCACGCGCTGCTCCTGCCCCATCCCTGGCTCCCCCCACCCTCCAAGATCAGTACAGCTGACAGGGAGCAGGCTCTAGTCCACATCTGCCAAAGGCCCCTGGCTTCTTCCAGGCCTCCAGCTGCTACTTTCAGAGGCTATTGGCTGCCCTTTCCGGGTGGTGGCTGAGTGGGGTATAAGGGGCCTGCTGGCGTGCTAGCAATGTTCCATTTCTCAGTCTGGGTGCTGACCACACAGGTAAGTTTATCTTGTGAAAATTCATTAGGATCTATAGTTACGATCTGGGCACTTTTCTGATGTATCTCATTCTTCAAAGTGAAGTTTACTTTAAAAAATCCATAGATTAGCTTCCCTCAATACATAGGGTGCCTTAGTAATTTCTGGAACTCCCACTACAGCCCGTAGAAGAGAAAAAAACAAAACCAAACCAAAAACCAATTAGAACACCAAGACCCTGGGAACAGACCTAGCAATGATTTTTCTCTAAGGTGGTTTCTTAGGTAGTTTCAGGCCTTATTTATTTATTTTTCAAGTTGCGGGGTGAGGGGCAGGGAGAGTTTGGTTTTGAAATACTTCCAGCAGGTTTTGCTCTTTGTGGAATCACTGAGGCTCATTACCCGAGGGCCGGCACACCTCCTCCCATTTTGGGTCTCAGTGGGGCCTGACATCAAGCACAAATCCGGCTCCCAGAGGCTGAGACTCTGGTGCTAATGAGAATACCTAATGGGACCCGCTCTGGACCCCAGGCCAGGTGCTCCAAGGCTCAGGGAGCAGCTGGGTGTGTTGCTGCTGCTGCTTTGCTGTGGGGCCATCCCTGCCACCTGGAGAAGGCTGCTCCCCCTCTCCACTCGTGACAGCTTGTTGGCCAAGCCTGGCAGGGGAACCCACGCTGCCCTTTTGGTTCAGAGGCCTGCCTACTTCCCTGATACTTCACAGGTTCCAGCTATCTTAGGACCCCCGGGTCCTGCAAAGCCTGTTGTGAAGGGGTTGCGGCATTTCCCTGTTGCTGGGAACATAGTGCCAGCAGGGATTCAGAGGCCCTTGAGGAAGGCGTGAGCCTCAAGCGCTAGGCTCATGCGATCCTCAGACCTGAAAAGCCTTCTCAGGGCCTGGCTTTCCAGGGACCTTGGCAGGGTCTGCATCTTGTCGACCTAGAGAGCTACACGCATTTCTCTCTTCCTGCTGGATTCCTAATGTCCATCCAGGCCTGCCCTGGTCTCAGCGCCTCAGTGACCCCTTCCCTGAGCATCTCACACCCCTCAGAGCCTGTGCCACCCAATTTAACATTGTTTCACAAACCACCTCAGATGTCCTTGGGGCCCATGGGTGGGCTTTAGCTCCCCAGCTTTCATGCAAATTCCCCAGGCTGGAAGGTATCTTTTACTTTGTCCCACGTGCCCAAGTGCCTTGGGACATAACAGGTGTTCAGTAAAGCGGCTGCCCCATGAAAGGCTCTACAAATAGCTGTAACCAGCTGGGGTACATTTGTGCCAGTGCTGTGACTGCAGGCAGCCCACCCCCCCCACCACGTGGGACAGGGTCAGGGTCAGGCTCAGGGAGCACGGAGATCAGAGCCCCCAGCCTTTCTCTCTGCCCACAAGCACAACGGCATTAAGCCCTCGTACCTTGCTGGCTTTCAAGATCTCGAACATGAGGGGCAGGCCCTGGGTGACGAGCTCCTCCGTGTACTCTTCCTCCTGAATGGTCTTAAACTCCTTCAACAGGCACTGAATGAGAGGCCGGCGGTGCTGCTGGAAGGCGATCCGCAAAGACTCCAGCCAGGTGTGCAGGGTCCACGGGACACCTGGAAAGGGGGCAGGT
>NW_020175731.1:849452-911452 GCF_003031525.2 Neophocaena asiaeorientalis asiaeorientalis
GAGGGGAGGGGAGGGCAGAAAACAGACAGAGGAGAAGACGTGTTTTTATCTGGAAGCTGGCCTTTCCGGGGGACGTTACCACATCATGAGACCAAGAGCCTGCCTTTCAATGAATAGACCCAGTGTTGCTTTTTCTCCCCCCCAAAGACCCGCAGAAGTTGAAATTAAAGGTAGTAATTCGATTCCCTTCACTATGGGTGTTTAGTTCTGCATGCTACTCATGTTATCAGGGGCTGCATTTTACAAGGTATAATCCTGTGTAGAATATTGGCATTATAACGCACACTCTTTATGCAGATTCCATCCTTCTGAGTTCTGACTTCCTTTGTCTCCATCCCCTCTACATCCCTGCCCAGAGCTTAGAGGTGGTGAAACCTCACCATCCCTGCTCTGGTCAGGGCAGGTATTTCCATCTGAATGTGAAGACACAGGAGGAATCTGCTGCCGATCCCATGTGCAAAACAACATTTCCATCTGCAGGCACTTCATCGGGTCTTTCTCCCTTGATAGAAGCCTCTCCAGCAGCTGATGGCTGTGATTTGCTTCTCCCCCCTTCACTGTGAGACTGAGGCACTCGCTACTGTTTATAACAAGCACACGGTTCAGGGGTCTCGAGCTTCAGAATCAAGCGTCACAGGCTCCCAGGGCGATGGCATAAACATCCGCCACACTAAACGGCCACCCTCCAAGAGAGACCAGTTTCCAGAACAGCACCGGGGGCCCCTCCTTGGGGCCTCAGCCTACCCTGAGCTGCCGCAGCCTGTGTTTACAGCCCGTGCTCCATCCTGCTGTTTCTGGGCCGGGGCTAGTGCCATTGGAGGGGTGAAGGCCAGGCCAGCCTGTTCCCCAGACGCACGGAGGAGATGGCTCCGGCATGGCTCACTCAAGGGAGAGCCACCCCTAACTTTTCCCGAGGGCGGCTTTGCCCCTGCAGTGGGTGCAGCCTTGCTAGGGAAGAGATGCCCTCATCCTAGCTGGTGCCGGCGGCCGCTTCATGGAGTTGGGGGCTCTCAGGCAGCGATTCCCCAACCACTGGGAACCACCTGGGATGATTGTTAAATATAAAGATTTCCAGCCTTTATCCATCCAGACCCTTGAAAGCAGAGCCTCTGGGTGTAGGGCCTGGCAATCTGTATTCAGACAAGCTCCCCAGGTGATTCAAATGTCTAACTCAGGGTCCAGAGTTTGGGAATCGTGGAAAGGTGACCTGAGGATGGGACTCTGGGGCTGGAAGGATGCTGCTGTCTATGGGGATGGTGTGGGAACTTAGCCTGGAAGTGCTCCAACCAGCAAATGAGAAGTTCCCTGGGCTGCGTGGGGTGTGTGTGTGTGTGTGTGTGTGTGTGCGCGTGCGTGTGACCTGGAGCTGGGCAAAGGCTCTGTGCCCAGCCTTGGGGGGTCCCCGGACTGACCTATGCTCCTGATATCAATTGTGACATCCACGTAGCCATGCTCAGCGCTGTGATACATGGCCTCCCTCAGGGCTCTGAGTTTGGCCTTGCTGTTGCGGCTGGCACACAGCGGGGGCGGGGCTGTCTCTGCCAGGTCTGTCCCCTCGGCCAGAATCTCCTCCAGGGACAGGATATCACTCTTCTCCTTCTCTGGCTGAGCGAGCAGTTTGCGGAACACATTCCTGTCAATCATAAACCCAGAGATGAAGACACTCAGAGATGGAAGGGCTGTGCCAGGGCAGGGACTAGGCAGGGGAAGTGGGGAGACCTCTCACTTGGGACAAGGGAAGGACGGGACCAATTCTGGGGTGGCGGTTTCAGAGGCCTGACCACAGGTGCTACGTTTGGTGGATGGAAGAGATGGTGGGGCAGGTCTGGCTGTGTTTCCTTGAGGACAACTTGGAGCTAAGTGCTTTCCCCAAATATCTAGAAGGTTCTAGAACCGTCTGCCTGCAGTTTCCACCCCCCCCAATAGTGAATTTGCTTCACTTGGGGTTACGTGTAGTAAAATCTGATGGGGTAAATCCTGAAGGAAATGTAGATAGGAAGTAACCAAACATGAGAGGTTTGACAATTCTTTAAAATGGATTCTTCTCACTTCGCGACAGGTGATAGGATGAGTGCTGACCAACCCTGGCAAAGAGTGACGTCTCTGTGATAGGAAAGCCGGTTGGGAGAGGACCAGACAAGCCAGTCTGAGTGGACGTGTGCTGCATGAAGCTGGCTGCCCAGGCCTGGTCTGCCCCTGGGTCCCACATCCAGAGATACAGTGGGTCTGGGGTAGGCTTGGGAATCTACATTTTTAACAAGCACCACTTGGGACCTCGTGGCTTTGGGCCATCCTAGCCTACCTGTGTCCGTGGGCTGCGGCCTGGCTGAAAGAGTTCATATCACCCTGGGGGGTGGTAGAAATTCCATTCCTGTACATGGTTCCTATCAGAGGGTCCGCACCACGCTCCAACAGCAAACTAACCAGCTCAAAATTTCCTGCAAGCCCAGAGAAGGGGGTTTTATAAGAGAATCAAGCAAACACACAGTCACAGACACATCAAGGGCCAGCGCGCTGGAGCCCCTTGACCGGCGTGAGCATTGGCAACCCTTACCTACGGCGGCTGCGAGCTGGAGGGGCGTTTCTGAATAGTTCTCCTCGCCGTGCTCCACAGAGCCCTCCACCTTGGCCCCAGCGTCCAGGAGGAGCTGCGGAGGAAGAGTGGCCATTGAGATGTTTAAAGGACATGCATGTGAGGAGACGTCAGGAAAGGGTGGTGGAAATCAGTATGACGTTAGTGTTCCTGCCCTCCCTCTGGGTCTGTGAGCCTGTGCACGGGGGAGGGCAATTGCACCTCAGGAAAAACCGAGAGCCTCTCGTATCTTCTAGAGCCTCAGATCACTCAAATTGTGGTCCACGGACAGTAGCATCGGCATCCCCTGGGAGCTTGTTTGAAATGCTGGCTCTGAGGCTCCACCCCAGACCGAATGGTGGGAATCTGCACTTCAGCAAGTTCTCCAACTGATTTATATGCACATTAGAAGTTTCTAGAAGCACTGAGCTAGAAGCTCGTGGCACCAGAGTGCTGGAGGACTTCCTTTCGGGGTTGGTGACACAAAGCCTCAGAGAGTATTAGTGGGGTCTCTTAGAGCCATAGCAAGTCAAGAGTTCTGAAGAACTCTTCGGGGACCACCAGGGCCAACCAGGACAAGAATCGCTTCTAGAACATCCTGGAGGGCTCTGAGGACAGCTCAGCAGATGCTGAGTTTTCTGGCCAGCAAGATCAGTGAGTAAAGTGGCAGAGTGAGCTTCCAAGAGCGCTGTTGAATATGATTCCATTCTGTGCATCTCTGAGAGATCCGGGCTTCCTAAAAACAGAGATGCTGTCCATGCTGGATCTCACAGTGAACGTGCTGTCAGCACTGCTGATGTAAAATGAGGGGGAAACATCTGTCTTACCTGTTCAGGGCTACCTGAGGGCACAGCCAGGAAGGCGCTGCCTACCTGGCATTCCATGATGTGTGCACCTGCTGCAGAGAGGTGACCTGGCTTCTGTTTGGCTTTGCTTGGCTACCCACTGCTCCTATTCCTGATTTAAAGGCTGGGTATACCACCGCATGTTAAGGGATGGCATTGGTGTCCACTAGGCCACCCTCTGACCCCTCCTTTCTTAGATCCCTCCACTAGGAGTGGGCTGGTCATGACATTCTACAGGCAGAAGCCAGCTCTCGGTGTGACATGTCACACACTCAACCTCCTGAAACATGACTTCGGATCTGTCTTAAGGATTCCCACGACCTAGGAAACAACGAAGGATTCCTGTGGCACTCCAACATTGCCTAGGGGTCCCTAGCACACTATTTTCTGCTCTGCATAATTCTAAGAGGCTTGGACCACATAAAAGGAGGTGAGTTCCCGATGTACCCAAAGCTCAGCATTTATTAGGGGGTCAGATGTGGTCAGGGACCTGGATGCTGATCTCTTTTTTCCAATGAAGTAAAGTTTTAAGATCTAGAATAAACCGAGCTCAAGATCTAGAATATACTAGATGGCTATTCATTGAACACCAACTCTACAACAGCCAGAGAAGGTGCAAGCAAAACACACTTACGTGCCCAAAGGACCTCAGATGAGGACATACTCGGGGAGCTGTTTCAGAAGACACATGTGAAGACCCTACTCTAGACCTCTTGGATGGGATTCTCCATAAGTGGGATCCAAGCAAGTATCTTTTGGAACCACTCCCTTGGAGACTTGGATGTTTCTTTCCAGTGGTTGGAAACCACTAGACTCTGTGCAAACACTGGGGTCACACCTAAGGGAAGGTTCTAAGGTCTCACACCAGCCAGGTCTTATGTTCATGTTACAACAAGCAAAAATGAACAAATCCACAAAATCACAGCTCAGGCCCCACCCCCGAGCAACTGGGAACAACTTGATAAGTTTGCCACTCTGCGTGTGAGGCTGCATGTGGGTATGTGTTAAGTTCATATTGGTTAGAGCCAGGCCATATAGAGCATTACATATAATATTTTCATTCATATGATATGAATGTGCTATATTTAGCTGCAATTAACCAATATGAATCTCTTAGGGAATAGGCATGCTGGGAGAGGTACAAATTTGCATAATGAAAGAGGTAAAATTAAAGGTCAGATGTGGATAGGGAAATATGTTAATACCTGAACTACAGGAATATGTCCATGCAACACAGCAAAAGTCAGAGCCGTCCAATGGCGGGTCTCAGGGTGGACGGATGGATATTTATGAGGAGTACTGACAACCTATAAACAAATTGAAGTTATTTTCAAAATGTGACCTTCACAATACTTAGACCAGCAAATCTGACCTATCTGTGGCTGGGCATGTGGGCTAGATATGTACAAAAGGATGTCCTAGAAGGCGCCTCGGGAAACACTGGAGATGTGGGGTAGTGACTTTATATCCTCCCACAATAAGGACTCCTTTTCTCCTCATCTGAAAACAGCTGAATGGATGATTTCTGACCACCTCTAAGGAGCCTTGGAGAAGCTGTAATGGTGGCTACAGTGAGCCTGTTCCCCTGCCTGTTTCCTCTTCCTGCTTAAGGGAGGGTGATGCTTCTGAGAGCTACGGGATGTCAGGTAGTGTGAGGCCACTACCATCACATCCGCATCTTTAGGGGAAATTCTTGGCAGTGGCAAACCCCATGCAAGGGGAGGTCTGCTTCGAGCTTTCAAGCCAAGCAATACCACCAGCCTTCTGATGGAGGACATCACCATCTGGTCACAGCTCACCCCACACTGTCCTCACTTCATTCTTCTGCTGGCTTCCTGGTTGACAAGGACCCTCATGCTACTGGAAACCTAGGCACAAACCTTCCCTGGGCACACCACGAATGAGCAATCTGATACTGGCCTTCCCATATTGGGACCTCAAAACACCCCAGGCCAAGAGAGAAGCTGCAGGACAGCTAAAGGTTGGGGTCCTGCAGGATTGCCACCTACGCATGGCTTTTCTTCCGAACATTCCTGGGGCCATATAGCCGCGATGCCTGCTGCTTTCATAGCAGTTGATTTCACTAATCACCGGTGGGGGGAGGACCTTGAGCTGGGAGCTGTGGGATGGGCTAGAGGACCAGAGAACCCCACCAGGACCCAAAGTTGACGAGCCCTTGCAGGGATGTGCACAGTGCTTGGGGGATTCATAGCAGGAAAAAAAATCCCCAATACCTGAAATTTATAAGATCCAAAATGGTTCTGGATCCAAAACCATGTCTATTGCCTGCTTTCCTCAGATGAATATAAAGCATGCTAATTTTTTTTTTTTTTTTTTAACCACAGTACTAAGACTACAAGAGCATCTAATTTTGAACTAAAAAAAGTTTCCTGGGGTGGCTGAGTTAGGAGTGCAGCATGTCAATCGATCTTCTCAGCCTCTGAGACTGCCAATATTAGGCTGCCGGAAGAGAGTGGGTCTTTGTTTTGTGTGTGTGAGAGTGGGTCTTAAGTCAGCATAGAACATGGTCAAAAAGTGTAATTTTACCTATTATAAGCCTTGGCGGGGGCAGGAACCAATAATAACTGAGTCCTAAATTGATGCTACTCTGTATTTATTTCTTCCAACAACTCTCTGAGATGGGTGGTGATTATTCTCCCATTTTGCAAAGGGGAACACTGAGGCTTAGGAAGGTTAAACTATTTGCCCAAGCAGAAAAGCAAGTTACTAAGATGCAGCAGTTTCAGAATTTGAACCCATGTGTCAAATTCTAAAGCCTGCGGGGGGTGTGCTTTCCACTATACCACACTGCCTCATGGAAGCTTTGCAATTAGCTTTAAGACCTGTGGTTTAAACCGGCCAACTGGGTGAGCCAATCGGGATTCGGTGGGGGAGGGTGGAAGATCTGGGGGAGCTACACCTTAGCTCAGGGTACGTGGACCAACTTTGTATTTGGCAGAGGAAAGGGCCGATGGCTCAGGAGAGCTCTCTCTTCCCGACCCCAGAAGGAATGGATCAGCAAGAAGAATCAGAGATTGGGTGCAGCTGAACTGAGGGAAAAGCTAGGGCTCCTTGTGGCCTCGTTGGTTGTTTTTAAATGAAAAATGTTTTGGGGCAGCTCCTTGGAGTTTGGTTGGGCTGGGGCCTCAGGACGGAGGAAATCCAACAGCTGGTCTGACCTATTTGCTGGACTGAGCGCCCTCAGCGGTGGCTCTTTGGGAGATAAAGCCCCCCTCTCTTTGCTCGCCTTCCCCAGGGACTGCCAGGCCCAGGGGCCCTGCAGCCCTCTGCACCCTCACCTCCACATTCAGGTCAGCTCCGGCATCCAGCAGCATCTGAACCATTGCCTCGTCCCCGCGGACACAGGCGTACATCAGGGGGGTCATGCCCTGCAGTGAGTTAAAAACCAGAGAATGGAGGTTTACCAGGTGTCACTTGACAAAACAAACGGAAAATCTTACTTGTGTGAAGAAGGCTATAACTGTACTCAAAATCCAGCATTTTAAAGTAAACGTACAGCCCTATAAGGTCATAATCCTCCATATTTTGAAAACCAAAAGGGAAGCAAGAAGGGAAACATACATTGCCATTTTTTTTGCATTTATCTTGGCTTAAGGCGGAGGATTTTTTGTTCGTCTTAGGGTGCAACAGATCTAAGAGCGTTTGCTAAAACAAGTGGCTGGTTTCAACTGAAAGCTCTTAGGAACTTTCTGGATTCTGCACTATCAGCCCTAAGCTATCTAATTGGTAAACACTGTTTCCTTGACATTTTCTCTTTCACAATATAAGTGTCATCTTCGCTCTATGTGAGCTGCTGGTCAGTGTCAAGGGAAGTTGGTGCCTCTGAGTATGACCCCAGCACGACGTCAGCTTTGACATTATCATTTACAAGCAAAAGGCAAGGGAATGAGGAATGACTTTCAGGAATTCCATATCTGCCCACGATTCCTGCTTATTACAAAGTACCACAACCAACAGAAGTAAAGGATAGATTTTTCAATAAACAGTGTTGTGAAGGTGGCTATTTGGGAAAATGTTCAGGTTAGAGCCTTATCTCATACTATACACCAAAATCATTTCCAGTTTGATTAGAGATATAGAGAAAAAAATTAAAACCATAAAAGACATCTAACTGGATCCGTTTCTAGGCATAAAAGTAATGGAAGAAATCACAAAAGAAAATCATTATAGTGTTGAGGACATGCAACTGAAAACATAAACAAAATTAAGAGGTAAACAATAAATTGAGACATATTTGTCATATTGTAACAGAGGGTTATATGTCTAATATGTAAAGAGATCTTTGAAATAAAGAAGAAAAACACTTAAGCTCTAATGAAAAACAGGCAAAAGATTAATTAAATTAAGTAAAAGATTAACAGGGTACACATAAATAGTTGGAGAGTGTGTACAAGGAAACAGTCTCTGGGAAAGTAACTTGAGATCAAACACTTTAAGATAAGTTGATGCATTTGAGTGACTATTTCCACTTAAAAAAAGTTCCCTAATGAAATAATCAGAGATTTGAACAAAGGTTTGTGTAAGTATATGTAGCTCAGCATTACTGATACAAGTAATTAGAAACAATCTAAGTATTCAACAACTGAGGTATGGTTCACTGAACAAATAATATGACCATTTTATGTAGCCATTAAGAGTGAGTTAAAAAAAGAATATTTAATGATACTGCAAAGTATCTTTAATACAAAATACGAAAACCAGAAGGATAATAAATCCTTGTTCTTAAAAAATAATGTGTGTGTGTGTGTGTGTGTGTGTGTATGCGTGTGTGTGTGTATTACGGCTCCTTTGTGTTGCTCAAGAAAATTATTAGCTGTTATCCCTTCCCTGGAACTTGCTGCATGAGCTGCCCATGTGAGAAGCAATTCCATTTGTCCTTTGTGACTTTCCATCTGGGGCTCACATTGAAAGCTGCTGTTTGTTTTCTCCATCCGTGACACCTTCACCCACCCAGGGTGTCTCCCTGATAGATACACAAGCCTCTCACTGTACCTGTTTCAGTGGTTTGGGGGATGGCTGCCTGTCTCTGAGGTGTCTCCTAGGGTCCCTCAGAATGACTTTTGTGTATCTTAAACACACCCTGAAAGTTTGGTGAAAATCTGCTTGGATTTGTTCTGTGATGCAGAGAACTAATTTTAACCATGCTGGAAAAAGGGCTTGAAGGACACAAGCTAAATATAAATGATGGTGGATGATGATGGTATGATTTCCTTTCTGGAATAGGTCTATTTTTCTCTATTTTCCATTTCAGCTGCAAGGATCACGTGCAACTTCTGTACAGATGAACAAGGATATTTTTATAAGATATTTTAAAAACTTAAAAAAGAAAACAACACAATCACCCTACGTCACCAGAAGGGGGAGCCTCTGTCCAGTGCCTGCTGTTTGCATCCTGCCCTGGGGCAGGGCACGTGGTGGAGGTGGGGTGCCTGTTCAGACACTCCGAGGACCCTGTACCTGTTCGCTCATGGTGTTGATCCCATCGGGCCCCAGGAGAGACACTGCCTGCTTCACCAGGTCCGTCCGCCCACAGTTCAGCATCCGGAAACCCAGGTCCTGCTTAAACTTGGCTTCGATGGCCACTGCGTCCAGCTTCCGAGAAGCGCAAAAGCAGTCGTCGGCCCTAAGGAAGGGAGAGATGGTCAGGTGTGTGCAGCAGCTTCGCCAGGACTGGCTCTCGAGTTAGGAAGCACCAAGGAGACTTTCCATTTGCTCTTCATGTCAATTGCTTGTTTCTGGGCTCCAGTTAGAATATGGATATCTCTTGATCCTTGTCTTTTATAACTGCTGCTTATCTGTCTTCTCTCTCCTCTGCTCCCACAGCATATTGAACTAAGAATAATAATGGCTAATATTTACTGACTGTTCACTATGGCTAAACTCTTTACATGAGTTAATTCGTTTACTCCCCACATAACCCTAAGAGGTAAGTACTATCATTACCCTCTCTTTTAACCATGGGAAACAGACACAGATAAGGGACTTGCCCAAGGCCACACAGCAAAAAGCAGTGAGCTGGGATGTGAGCCCAAGGCAGTCTGTGGAGAGCTGACCTGGGTATATACTGTGTCCCCCTGTCCCCCCATCACAGCATATACTATTTGCCTCTTTCCTTGTCTGACTTCCCCTCCAGGCTGGGGACTTCTGAGAGCAGGGACCTTGTCCAGCAAGTCTCTGCATCACAGTCCAGACAGCACCCAGCACGTGGAGGTGTTAAAAACGTTAGCCGAGTGAACACAGAATGGCTGGAATCTCTACTTTCAAAGTGGAAGCAGGGCGGAGACCTGGCAAGATGAAATAGGAGTACTAGTGGTGAGATGCTTTGGAAACTAACCGAGCCAGCTGGGCGAAGTGAGCCAGGTTAGGGAAGGGTGGGGAGGAGAATCAAGGAATTCAAGAAGGGGATACAAACTACGCTTGCAAAGGATGTTGCTTCCTTCTTATGGTGAATTGTCAAATCAAATCACCAAGCATTTATTGAGCACCTGTTTGCAAGAGGCGCACAATGCCTGGAAGGGGAGAGGGCACAGGCCCTGGCAACCATAATGCCATGTGGCAATTGCAGTGATTGAGGTGTTCAGAGACACACACCAAACAGAGCCTTCCTGGGGAAGGTGACCCCTGAGCTTTGTCCTTTTTTTAATATATATCTTTATTGGAGTATAATTGCTTTACAATGTTGTGTTAGTTTCTGCCGTACAACAAAGTGAATCAGCTATATGTATACATATATCCCCATAGCCCCTCCCTCTTGAGCCTCCCTCCCACTCTCCCTATCCCACCCCTCTAGGTCATCACAAAGCATCAAGCTGATCTCCCCGTGCTATGCGGCTGCTTCCCACTAGCTGTCTATTTTACATTTGATAGTGTATATATGTCCATGCTACTCTCTCACTTCATCCCAGCTTCCCCTTCCCCCACCTGTGTCCTCAAGTCCGTTCTCTACGTCTCGATCTTTATTCCTGCCTCGCCACCAGGTTCATCAGTACCGTTTTTTTTAGATTCCATTTATGTGCATTAGCATACGGTATTTGTTTTTCTCTTTCTGACTTACTTCACTCTGTATGACAGACTGAACTGTATCTTAAATAAGGAGAGACAGGGACAGAGGGTAGGAGAACTTGGAGCAGGGCTTGCATGAGCAAAGGTATGGACATGAGACATGGCGGGCTCTGAGAGCTAACTATGGAGGTTTTAGTGTTTCTGGGGCATAAACTTCCAGGCAGAGGGCCAGAAGCTGAGGGTGGGGAACTTTACTTAATCCTAAGACTTTATCCGTAAGAGCCACTGAAGGTTTCTAAGCAGGCAGGGGAGTGATACGGTTGGATGGCCAACTCTGGGAGACCGTGGAGGATGGATTTGAGGGGAGCTGACCCTAGAGGTGGGGAGATGTTAGTGCTAAAAGAAACAGCCAAACAGAAAGAAGTCACTGCCCAAGTGTGAAGTGACAAGGGGCTGAGTGAAGGCAGTGGGTGCTGGGACGGAGCAGAGGACGAGGATTAGGTCTTTTCTACGAGCAGGTGCCCATTCCTCAGGTGATGGCCCTTGTCCTCAGGCTGGTGAGCTACACACCCTGCATCATCAGGAGTCTGTGCTGTCCCGGACCCCTTCGTATTCCTGCTCTTTGCTAATGCTGGGCATGGATACCCAGGAAAGGAGCCAGGGCTCCAGAATGCCTGGTTCCACTCCTGCCTCTAAATAACCCACTTTCTGGTGTGAGGAAGGGTTAAGTTTGCCAGGGAACTAGCTTCTTGTTAATCCTTGAAGGAAATGAGACGGACTGTTGTTCTGAAAGTTTATGGCACTAAGGCTCCTCAGTACGGCTAGGATCTGGGGCAGAGGACCTGAGGGATGAAGAACAGAGGGAACCTTAGGAATCAAGTGGGATGGGTGTGCCCTTGACCCTTCACTGGGTTCCTGACCTATCATTCATCTCAGCTGGCAAAGGAGCCTTGGAGGAAGGCTGTCCAGAAATAGGAACACAGTCACAGGAGACGTTAGGGCTCTTAGAGGACCAGAGGGCGCTGATGCAGTGATGATGGAATCCAGAGAAGGAGGAAGCTTGGTGTTGACGTGGGGTCTAATCTGCATACATGCTTCAGGAACCGCGTGTCAGGCCAGGCCAGCCGAGGGCTTGTTTGTATGACAACCCTGGGAGGAACTAAGGAAGGTATTTAGGAGACTTGGACCTGGACTCTGGACTCCAGGATTAGACCTTTTCATGGCAGGTCGGGGAGCCAAGACTACCTCAGTTGGAAGACTCTCCGAGGAAGCCTGAGAGCTCTCCAGGTGTGGGTAGGGAAGGGCTGAAGACTCCGGGTCTGGCTTTAGACCATGGCATCAGCACCCAAGATGTGAACTTCTAAGGACACATAATGGGGCTGTGCTCTAGGGCTTCTTGGTCCAGTTCATGGGAATTTGGACTTGGGATTCTTACAGCTACGGTGGTCAGATTTAGCAAATAAATATACTTTAGCAAATACTGAGTGACACAAACTTATACTAGAACATTATTCACTATTTATCTGAAATTGAAATTTAACTTAAAAAAAAAATCTGGGAAAGGGCAGAGCCATGTGCCATGATTTGAAAAGAACACACAGTGAGATCATGGATCCCACTGAATGTAGACAGCACCTATCTCCAGGGGAAGAGGGGAGGTGCTTGGTGTGGCAGTGGGCTTCATCTAAGGGACCCATGTTCCCCCAAAACTGGTTAAGGCAGATGCTTCAGGCAAAATGAACACAACAGAGAGAAGAAGGTGAGAGCAACAGGGTGAGATCCTGGGGCACACATCACAGAGGCTTCCGGAGAGGGAGAGATGGGGGCCTGCAGGTGGCACACCGAGGTGTCTGGAGCCTTGATGGGGGGGTGTGTGTGCAAATCTCGGAGAGGTATCTGATTTGACTAATTGGAAGGGAAACCTTTCTTCTAACAGACCACTAACTAATTCTGGAAGAGGTTGCTTTGTGACATCAAGAGCCTCCTTCTTGGGGAGCAAAGGTGCTGTGAATCGTCACCGTCACTGAATTTGCAATTTCCTCTCTCCTGTCTGTGTCCAAGCCCCTTCTGCTCTCTTCAATGCCTGACTGACTCTCTCAAATAAGCATCTTTTCTGGAATCACGCTAAATTCCATGTGACTGGATGAGGGTTACTGCGGCACATCCTGTGTGTGGGCACCAGGAGGGGAGGTTATGGAGGAGAGACACAGACCCTACCCCGTGTTCACGGAGCTCCCAGACTGGTAAAGCGATAATTCCTGGAACAGCAGGAGAAGCGTTTACCAGCTACAAAGGTCCTTGGTTTTAATTAGAAAGAGAGAAATGGCAAGAAAATTACTGTCGCTAAGATGATGGTGATGATGATGATGATAATTGTTATTATAGGAATCCAACGCTTATTGAATACTGACTATTGAAATCTAAGCTCTTCCCATGTATTAACTCATACGATCAGTACAACAAGCCCACAGTGTAGGTGATATTGGGAGCCCCGTTCCAGAGATGAGGAAACTGTCCAAGTCACAGGGCTGGTAAGTGGTGAGCCAGGATTTGACCTGGCTGATCTGAGACCCCAGCCTGACACTGGCACTTCTCCATCATGCTGGCATACCCACATATACAACCGTCTACTGGACCAAACTGCTTGGATGGCTCTCAGACCCTCAAATTGGGCCCGTCCAGAATGGAGGTTTTTATGTCCATCCCCACCCTCCATCCTTGTCCTCCAGTCGTCCCATCTCCGTAAATGGTAACACCGTCCACCCAGGCGCTCAGGCCAGAACCTTCTCTCATGCCCATATTCATTCCATCAGCTGTTAATGTTCCCACCCAAATCCCAAATCCGCCCGCTTCTCTCCACTTCCACCACCCGTACCCTGCTTCTAAACGCCAGCATCTTTTTTTTTTAATTGGGGTATGGTTGTTTGACAACGTTGTGTTAGTTTCTACCATACAGCGAAGTGAAATAGAGTCCCCTGGGCTATACAGCAGGTTCTTATTAGTTATCTCTTTTATACATATTAGTGTATATATGTCAATCTCAATCTCCCAATTCATCCCACCCCTGCTTTCCCCCCTTGGTGTCCATACAACACCAGCATCTCTTGCCTAGAGGTCATAATTTCAGTCCTATTAAAGTGCTCATAATGCAGAGACTTTCAGGTCTGGGCATATTTTAATTCTTAGGCCTGTGATATCCTAGACAGCTGCTGACAAACAAGGACTGCCTTGCACCAAGCATAGGCGTAAGAATTTGTTATGACAAATTCTCATGACAGTGCTTTGGCTTGGGTCATTAGCAGGGGAGGGTTGGGAAGGGACAGTTGTTTAGACTTTTATATATTGGAAAGTTGTATTTTGAAATGCTTTAATAAAAGTTTTCTGTGTGAGGGACTTCCCTGGTGGCACAGTGGTTAAGAATTCGCCTGCCAATGCAGGGGACACGGGTTCAATCCCTGGGCTAGGAAGATCCCACATGCTGTGGAGCAACTAAGCCCATGTGCCATAACTACTGAGCCCACATGCCACAACTACTGAAGCCCACGCGCCTAGAACCCATGCTCCACAACATGAGAAGCCCATGCACCACAACGAAGAGTAGCCCCTGCTCGCCACAACTAGAGAAAGCCCGTGCACAGCAACAAAGACCCAATGCAGCCAAAAAATAAATAAATAAAATAAAATTTAAAAAAGTTTTCTGTGTGATTTTACTCTTCTCTCTATCCAAACCAGTCTCTTACACAAGGTGAGAGTGAGCTTAAAACGTCTGTAAGGGGAATTCCCTGGTGGTCCAGTGGTTAGGACTCTGCGCTCTCACTGCCGAGGGCCCGGGTTCAATCCCTGGTCAGGGGACTAAGATCCCACAAGCCATGGAGCATGGCCAAGGAAAAAAAAAGTCTATAGGACCATGTTCTGCCTCTGCTTAACACCTTTCAATGCCTTCCCATGTACTGAGAATAGAATCCAGCTCTCCACGCATGGCCTGCTGGGCTCTGGGGTACCGGCCCGGCCCTGCTCTCCAGCACTTCCCTGCCTCCTTCACTCTGTATAAGCAATTCTCCTCTCTCTTCTGTACCTTCAGCTGGCCAACGTCTGTCCTGCCCAGAGGACTTTACTCCTGCTGTTCCCCCTGGCTAGAATGCCCTTCCCCTGGCTCTTTGCAGGGCTGACTCCTTCTCTCCCCTCAAGTGTGAGCTTGGAGGTCATGTCCAAAGGATGTCTTCTCTGACCATCTAAAGGGGGTAAGTTTCTCCCCTATCTCTGTACACCTTGGCTCCAGGTCAATTTCATCTGTCTCCTTCTTGGCACTTTTCAAAGTCTGTGACTATTTTATTAATTTATTTTTTCACTTGAAAAAGCTTGTTTTTTTGTTTTTTGGGTTTTTTTCCATGAGAATGTCAGCCTCCTGGGGGCAGGACCACATCAACCTTATTGTCTGTTGTATCCCCAAGAGTGCCTGAAGCATAACGGCATTAACAGATGTGTGATCCACGCACAACCCACTGTTCATTCTTGAGAGCAGACCCCAGGAAACATCTGTTCATCAAGAATCCCTCGGCCATACAAAGTAAGTAATGGTTCTGGTTACTGAATTCTGCCAGTCAGTGCAGGCCAGCAAACTGAAACAGGTAAGAAACATTTTCCATAGCAGTATGTGAAAATGTGGCTTTCTGTTCAACTGGGTTTGTTAGAAAATTTAACTCTGCAAAGTCTTAATTCCTGCAGCATTCTTGCAGACATGACTCAGAGCTCCATTTACTCTTTCTGGAAAGTCTCTGAGGGATCTGCCCCGGAAGACCAGCAGGTTCCCCGTGGCCTGGACAAATGAGCATGCCTGCCTAAGTACGGGACTTAGTTATGTAGAAATCTATTAAGCCGGTCACCTGGGGCTTCACTAGAAGGTGATCAACTTTGTGGTTTTTCCCTCTGAGTGGCTTTCAATGATGCCATAAAAAAATCTGATCAATTTAAGTAAGAGTGGTCAGCTACCAAGGTGGTCAATTTCTCTGGTTTCTCAAGGACCCCGGCCCCAAGAGACTGGTTCAATATTTCCCACTACTTCAGGAACATGACTTCAGAAAGATGTTTTCCAGGAGGTCTGCAGGCCTGAGGACAGCAGTGATTGCACTGCCTTTTCTCCCCCGGGGAAGGAGGCAGCGTTGAGGTGAGAGCTGATACATTCTGCTGATATCTTGATGCAGTCCAAGTGACAAATGCAAGCTGGTGAGGCCTCAGACACATTTTATGCATTTATGAATTTTAAAAGCTAGCACAGAAGTTACGAGCATGAACTCTGGTTTTCCCAGCTCTACTGTTTAGCAGCTATGTGACCTTGGGGCAAGTTATTTAACCTCTGTGTTATTCAGTTTTCTCATCTGTAAAATGAGCTTTTAGTAACGATACCTTCCTTGTAGGATTTTGGGTGTGGATTAAATGAGATAAGCCATGTACAGTGTGTGGAAGAGAACAGAGCTTGGCACACAGCTCTCATTAAATGTTAGAGAACTCATACCATAATCATTATTACAAATCACAAAGCAAGGTGCAGACTGGAGAAAATACACTGTATTTCAAAGAAGCAAATGCAGAGACACAGAGACTAAAGAATGTTTTAGGAATAGCACTTCTTAAGGTCTCAGATTAGACACTGTATTTAACAAATTCTACCAGAATAAAGGCGGTCCTTTTCCTAGTGGGGAAACCATGCCCCCAGAAAGGCTGTCACTCCTGTCCTGTATGCTTCTGCAAGCAAACTGTAAATGACGACAGAGGTTGGGGAGGGAGGGGGGAATGGGAGTCACACTTGATGAAAGCACAGTTTCTGGAACAGTTCAACAGCAAGAAAAGCCAGAGCCTCTCAGGATGCTATGGGCCTGCCCAGCCAGGCTCCCACACCCTCTTTCCTCCTCCACCACCAGGACCAATCCTGACTCCGCTGGTACGAGAAGGTAACCTGCAGCTCCCAGGATCCCTGAGCTCCAGTGGAACTCTGCTAAGCCCGTCCCCCAGGGTGTGCGCTCAGAAGCCAGACTGCCTGGGTTCACTGCTTGGCTCTGCCCTCACTCCCTGGGTAATGCTGCACAGGTTACTCAATCTCCTTTATTTTTCTCCTCTGTAAAACAGGGACACTAACATTACATGTTTTACTTATCCAACAAAGACTTAGAAAGCAATGACCATGGACCAGGCATATTGTAAGGTTTTTTTTTTTTACAAATATTGACTTAACTCTCATGATATCCCTATGAGGAAAGCATTATTATTACTAACCTATTTTACAGATAAGGAAAATGAGGCACAGAGAGGTTAATTAATTTGCTCATTGTCACACAGCTAATAAGGAGGAGTCAGGATGTGAACTGAGACAGTCTGGATCTGGGGTCAGTCCCACTGACTAGTCCGTACTGCTCAGTTCTTAGTGATGTGCTGGCAACCACTGGGCTTCCAAAGGGACTCTTCATGACCCTGGGATCTGAACTCCAAAAGGCCTAAGCAGTTCCCATAACCATGACTTTCTCATTAGTAATAAAAAAAGCTACTCTTCACTGCACGCTCATTATATGCCAAGCGCTGTACAAAGTGCTTGGTTCCCACCACTTCAATGGATTCTTTCCTTGAAGGAACTGCTGGAAGCTGAAGCCCAGGTTTGAGTGTCTGACACCAAAGCCTGTGCACCTACACAGCAGGCAGAGCCCAGGCCCCAGCACCAGAGTCCACATCCCTGTTTGGCTTCTTACTTGCTATCTTGGGCAGGTAGCTTAACCTCTCTAAGCCTCTGTCTCTCTATCTGCAAAGCAGGCTTGACAACACCAGTACTTAACGTCTATATCTGCAATGAGGATTAAAGGAGATGATACTTTCGAACCACTCAGCACAGTGTGTGATCATAATTGTCTGATACATGGGATGCATATTTATTACAATACTATTATTTTATAACTGCAGGTCCTCTTTCTAGGGATTTAATCAGGCCATCTGGAATCTCCCCTTTCCCCCTTCCCCCTCCCCCATCCTCCAACCACACAATCCTCTAGTCCCAGGGCAGGTCTTTCCTTGGCCCCCGAGGCGATTTCCAGCTATCCCAGAGCCCGGCCCCCCAGAGCCCAGCCCTCCCTGCAGCCTCGTGTTTGCTGGGCCTTGTGAAAGCTCTGCGGTTTCTCTCATGGCTTCTCACTTCCCTTTCCCCGTGTTTCTATTCTTGTTCATCAAGGTCTCGCCAGCAGGCTGGCAACCTGAGACAGAGCAACTTTCGAGACCCCTCTCAGAGGCAGTGGCCTGGGGTAAATATTTAGTAAATATTTACAGTTTCCCAACACACTACTAACTGACATTTATAGATAGCTTTCCACATGCTAAGCATTTCACATGTAATAACCCATCTCATCCTCAACATGGCCCTCAAAACTGGGCACTGTTCTTTTCATTTTACAGATGAAAAAACAGAGGCGTGGAGGTTATGTCACCCGCCCAAGGTCACACAGCTTGTAGGTGGCAAGGCCTGGTTCAACCCAGGTGGTCCGACTCCTGAGCCCGTGCTCACTTCCTGCTAAAACCGTTAAACCCAAAAGGCAGGTTTCCACATGCCCATTTCACAGGTGAGGAAACAGAGACTGAGAGGCGTTAAGTAACCTGCCCCAAAGTCACTTGGCTCTTCTATCTCCAAGTCACCAGACCTGTCTCGTCACAAAGTTAGGCCTAAGTAAGACTCGGGTTGGTGAGGAGTCCCACACCTGGTCCCAGGCCAACTCCTCTGAATCCAACACTATCGAATGCCACGAGCCACACCCTGGGAATACAGAGGGGCCAATAGGATGAGATTTCGGCCCCGGAGAACCTCAGAGGCTAAGCGAAGTGCCACGATTCATTCGTTCCACGTATTGAGCACCAGCTATAGGCCAGGCACTGGGTTAGGTGCTGGGGTCCAGCAGCAAGTGGACCAGACATGGGCCCTGCCCTCCCAGGCTGTCATGGAGAAGGATATTAAGCAAGATGTTTGGCTACATAGGTGACTATGTAACTGGAAATGAAGTTGCCTAGGGTTGAGGTACAACACTGACTCAAAATAGTAATTGCGGATCAAGTCGCCATCCCTTCATATTTCTCTGTGGGCATGGAGCTTTCTGACATCCAGGAGCAGACGACAATGCTGATTTCATTTATCTGCCGACCCTGGAACTCACCCAAGGGTGGCAGAAAAAACTATTCATGAAATGGGAGGGAAGTACATACGTGTCAAGGTTTTTGTGAGGAATCAGTGAGAGGGTACATACAAATCTATTCTTGCTATGCTGGAGGTACTGTTTGAATACAGATACATAACTGGAGATGTGGGATATGTGACACAGACTATGAATTTCTAGAAGATGTGGGCCTATGTCAATCATCGGAAATGCAGGAGAAACATTACAAGAGTCAGCACTCCCACTACCTCTTTAGGAATTCAGGGTAATGTTGTGTTGTCTGTGAACAACACCTAAGCTAGGGATGGAACGGGGTTCATCTTGGGCAAACTCTGATTAATTGGATGATTAGCGTAAAGGTGTTAAGCAGGATTCTGAGGCCATAACCAGATTTAGCCAAGAAAGAGGAACCCTACAGAACAGGGGCCTACATAATGGTTCTGAAAGCAACTGATAAGGCAGGAATAGGGCCAGTGGTTTAAGTCGTGGCTGTACCACCCATTAGCTGTGACCTTGGATACATCACATTTCCACTGACAGCTTCAGTATCCTTATCTATAAAATGAGGATGTTGGGCTAGTCAAGCTCTTGGGTGCCTCCAAGCACGGACATTCTCTGAGTTTATCACATGTTTTCCGGTGTTCACGTACCACTCTTTACTGTGCAACAGCTTTTCTCCCTGACTCCATCCTGACATTTTAGCTTCTTGGTTTTTGCTCTAATTTCATGCAAACACTTATTACTGTAGCCAAGTGGATCACCTGGGAAAGAAATGCGTCTAGTTTCCCAGCTTACTGGGCACCTGGATGAGGTCAGCTTGAGGAGGAACAAGGCCAAGAATTTGCCAGTTTACACTTTCATTTAAAAGCAGACCAGTGGTTCTCAAAGCACAACAAAGAAAGCCACACTCTGTCCCTGCTGTGAAGCACAGGAGTCTGCCTGGAAGAGAATTTCAGGAAGGAGGCAGAGGTGCTGGGCTTGGGAGCAGAAGGGCAAACTCTAGGCCAGTGCAGTCCTAGCACCTATGCTGCTGACTGGCACAGGGCTTGAAAACAGTTGGAAAACGTTGATGTGGGGCATACATATGCCTAGCTCTTGTCTCGCTTCCAGCTGGGTCCACTCATTTGTGTTCCCTGTCTGGCTCTGGGGCATCTGAGTTTGGACCGTGGACTAGGGAAGGGTGATATGGGATAAGTTCTAGTATCATAGATGGGTATTAAGGAGCTAATGTTTTAAGAAATCTTCATTAATTCATTCTGATCACCTATTGTATGTCAAGCAGTATGCAAGGCATACTAAAAGTATTTTACTGGTTCTCAAATAATAGTAATACTAGTAATAACAATACCAAACACATTAGTACTTATTGTGTACTAGGAACTGTTCTAATTTTATTATATGTGTGTGTGTGTGTATATACACACACACCCACACCCCCCCACACACCCACATATATACTCATTCATATATGTGAACTTATCCAATCCTTACTTTAACCCTAGAAAATTTATCTTCGCTGCTCAGAAGAAACTGCAGCATAGAGAGGCTAAGAAACTTGCCCCAGGTCACAGAGCCTGAAAGTAGTAAGTAGAACTGAGATTTGAACCAGGCCGACTGTTGCTGGAGCCCTGCTCTTACTGCCTCACTCCCCTGCCTCTCTGTGTTACCAAAGGCCTTCCACGTTCACTTAGATTCTGTTCAAATGCTGCATGGGTAACTACTAGACGCCTGGTCCTGAGCCGGGTGCCAAAGAAATCTAAATTCCCAGCCACAGGCTTCAAATTCAAGGCTGTCTTGCAGTGGCCCCTCTGGAAAGTTCCCCATTTCTCAACCATTTCTTCCTTCTCACCACTCCAGCCACAGGGTCTCTTCCCACTTCATATACACATTTCCCTACCGTTTTCTTGCCTGCATGCATGGTGTGTCCCTCACTGCAAATTCTCTCCCCTGAATCTGCTTTCCTTCAAGTTGTATTCTAGACCCAAGTCCCAGATCGCAGCTTCTGACCTGCAGAATCCCAGAAGGTCAGTGCTGAAGGACAGCACTCAGCTCAACTCTCTACCTTCTTCAGATCAGGAAACTGGAAGCCTGAGAAGGGTTAACTAATTTTTAGGGGTCAAAGATATATTTAGGAGCAGAATTCATGTCTTCTTTTAAGGTCATTTAGCAAGTCTCTCTATGGATGGATAACTGCAGGTTTTGCAGGGCAGTGATTCTCAAATGGGGGTGATTTTGTCTCCCAGGGGACATTTGGCATTGTCTGGAGACATTTTTGGCTGTGACAACTAGGGACCTGCCACTGGCGTCTAGTAGGTAGAGGCAAAAGATGCCGCTAAACATCTTACAATGCACAGGACATCCCCCACTACCAAGAACGATCCAGCCCAAGATGTCAACAGTGCTGAGGCTGAGAAACCCTGGTGGAGGGAAATACAATTTTTTTGCATCATCTCTTATGTAGTGGGCAGTTCCCATTACAGGATTCTGTAACCGTGACAATAAAATGGAACCTTCAGAAATGAATCGTGAAATGGAAAATCAGAGGACTCTAGGCTTCACTTGGATAGAGGCCCCTGGCCCCCCTCCTCAACACATTTTCCCAAGGAAGCCAAATTCCTTTTCAGAGCCTTCAAGTCCCCCCAGTAATGAGTTTTTCCTTCTCTTCTGGGTAGCAAAAAGATGAACAAATTGAGACCGCTTTGTATGCAAGTAAGTCACACTGAGATCTCCGTGCACCTTTGTAAGAAAATTATATGATTGTTGCAACTGGAACATGCAATGCTTGCAAAGTTCCTAGGAGAAATCTTTGTCCAACAATCGTGCCCGCTTGCTGTTTAATGCTGCTACTAAAGTACAGAAAAGAGCCAGCTCATTAAACCTGCCTTGAATAATGTAACAAAAGTGTGATTCCACGTCCTTCTCCCAGCCAATCTCTTCTGCCTCGTGAGACACAGCAAGGGACCTGGAAGCTTTCTCCTTCTTAGAAGTAAATGCTCAGTTAGTGGCAAAACCCACTTTGTTTACCTCCTCACCAAAAAAGAAATTCTGGGTTTGTTCAAATACGTGAAAAAAGACATCTCAAATGCAAGGGCTAGGAGAACAAAACTAGCGTGTTACATCTGAACGTGCTGTCATGTTATTTTGAGTAGAAAATAATGAAGCAGAGTTACATGTCTCTTGCTCTGGCATCACGGCTTATTTTTTTTGTTTGTTTCTGTTTTTTTTTTTTTTTGCGGTACGCGGGCCTCTCCCTGTTGTGGCCTCTCCCATTGCGGAGCACAGGCTCCGGACGCGCAGGCTCAGCGGCCATGGCTCACGGGCCCAGCCGCTCCATGGCATGTGGGATCTTCCCGGACCGGGGCACGAACCCGAGTCCCCTGCATCGGCAGGCGGACTCTCAACCACTGCGACACCAGGGAAGCCCACGGCTTATTTTAAGAGTTGAAAATAAAGCCTATCCCTACAGAAAGGAGTCACCTTTGATTTTGGCAGCCCTTAATGTATCCCTTTTTGGCAGAGACTCATTGCTCTCCCCCAGAATCGTTTACCTCCTTTATGTGTTGTAGGACCTGAATTTTCAGCTGGGCACATGGCTGCCCAGATAAAGACTACATTTCCCAGGTTCCCTTGCAGCTAGACATGGCCACCTGACTAAGTGCTGGCCAATAGGGAGTAAGGGGAAGTGATGGTGTGCAATCTCCGGGGCATGCCCTATCTTACATTCCCTCTTCCCACTAGATAGATGTAGTTCTGGTGGGTGGGGCAGCCATGTCCGGCCATGCAGAGAAAGGTATCACCTAAGGGACCACAGAGCAACAAGAGGGAAGGTGCCTGGGACCCTGAACTGGAGTTGCCATAACAGCCCAGAATGCCTATGCCTGGATTGTTAGATGAGGAAAATTTTAAGCTCCTATCTTATCCAAGCCACAGGTACTTCACATGTCTGTTACAGCTAATGAATCTATATCCTAATTAATTCATTCCACAAATGGTTCTTTAATTTAAATCAATTCAGCGAAGCACACAGGAAGCACTAAATATATGCGGGCTATTGCACTAGGTGCTGGAGATTCCAAGATGAAACACCATCTTCCAAGGAATTCTAGAAAGAATGGATAGTCTTCTTTATAACAATTTTCACAAATAAACATACCAGTTCCTGAGGTGTAAGGGCAAAGTTCTAGTGTTACAATCCCAAAATTAATTCCCAGTAACACCAGTCCTGTAAACTGCTCTATGACAGATCTGCACATTATTTCTGTAAAGGGCCAAAGTAAACATTTTGGGCTTCGTGGGCCATGTGGTCTCTGCCATAACTACTCAGCTGTGCTACGGTGGTGGAAGCAGTCATAAACAATGCTAAACAAAGGGGTATGGCTATTTCCCCATACAACTTCTTTTACAAAAATAGGTGGCAGGTAGCTCTAGTTTGCTGACTCCTCATCTATGGTAAAAGAATTTAATAGGATAACCTTCTTTTGGGGATTTACAAGAAAGACGGGATGTTAAAAGCACTGAGAGGGACTTCCCTGGTGGCACAGTGGTTAAGAATCCGCCTGCCAATGCAGGAGACACGGGTTCGATCCCTGGTCTGGGAAGACCCCACGTGTGGTGGAGCAACTAAGCCCCTGTGCCACAACTACTGAAGCCCGCATGCTCTAGAGCCTGCATGCCTCAACTACTGAGCCTGCATGCTGCAACTACTGAAGCCGGAGCACCTAGAGCTCGTGCTCCGCAACAAGAGAAGCCACTTCAATGAGAAGCCAGTGCACCGCAACGAAGAGTAGCCCCCACTCGCCGCAACTAGAGAAAGCCCGCGCAGCAACGAAGACCCAACGCAGCCAATAAATAAATAAAATACACAACATAAAACAAAAAATAAAAAACAGAGAATTTTTTAAAAGCCTGTTTAATTTTATTTAAGCCAGTGTTTCCCAAATTTATTGAACCACTTACAACTTTTAAAATAATGGTTATAAATATCCCAGAATTGGCCTTCTGAATGTGCTGTTGCAAACACCAGCTAAGTAACTTTTATTGTTAATAGGTTATTTTAGGCATACATAAAATATAGAGTAGTACAACGATGCCTACATGTTCACCACCCAACCCAGCTGAAAAAATAAAATACTACAAGTACAAAGGCCTCTGCACACTCTTCTTGATTCCATCACCTCTTCTACCTTCCTGAGATTACCATCTTCCCTGAATTTGACATTTATCATCACTGTCATGCTTTATACTTTCTACTACTTTTATGAATTCCTAATAATATATAGACTGTTTTGCATGTTGGTAAGCTTTATATAAATGTTAGCACTGTACCCAAATCCTGCCTCAACTTGCTTTTTTTGCACAATATTATGTTTCTGGGATTTAGTTATATAATAACATGTAGCTCTAGTTCATTTATTTTCGTAGCTACTTTGTATTCCCGTGAATGAACATACCAGCATTTATTCATCCGTTCTCCTGTAGAAAGCTTGTTCCTTTCTCTTTTTCTGTATTTTGCTATTACAAACACTGCTTCTATGAACATCTTTGTACATATGGGAGAATTTCTGTAGGGTATAGACTTAGATATGTGTTTAGGTATGTGTTTTCAAGTTTACTTGAAAGTGGATTCAGAGTCCCCTCCAGTGATGTTTAAGAGTTCTCACGCTTCTATATCTTTTCTCAAATCTGATATCATCAGACTTTAATTTTTTTTGCCAATCTAACGGTTATGAAATGCATACTGGGGTGTGGTTTTGAATTGCATTTCTAGGATTACTAGTGAGGTTGAGCCTTTTTCATACATTTCTTGGACTATTTCTATGTTAATTCTTCACAGGGATCCTTGGCCTCGGACGATGCTGACAGTGTAGGTTGACACAAGAGACAGACAGGCATCCAAATTCCTAAGGGAAACTAAGGCTGGAAGCTAATCCTTCCAAGGTGAACCAGTGGGCCTCACTCAAAAGTTACTTTCCCATTTCCCAATGCCAATTCTTTGATTGGAGTTACTTTTTTAGTGGAGAGAACTTGGGCTTTGGAGTCAGACAGACTTGGTTCAAATCCAAGATGGGGCTCTTTCTACATGTGATGGTGGGCAGGTTTCCCAACCTCCCAGAGCCCCGGTTTCCCCAGGTGTGAAGAGGAAAATAAAGTCTCTCACGCAGTTGGGGGAAACTGAACGCAGTGCAAAAAGCACCCAGGACAGTGTCTGGCCCACAACTCGCAATCATTCCCTCTGTTATTCTGTGAGATATGGGAGAGACGTGAGCTGAAGCTCCACTCGTTTCCTTCACCCTCTGCATGCCTCAGTTTCCTGCACAGGGAAAAGTGTTACCACCATTTGCACACAGAACATCAGACCACAAAACTGAATAATCTTCAGAGTTAGAAAGGACTTTGGAGATCACCCAGTTTGGTGGTTCTTAACCTTTCATAGGGTGATTTAATGAGCTGATGAGAGGCTAGTTCACTTTGGAAAAATGGCACATATGCTCCAAACGTTGTGATGACTGCAAACTTTCTGAAGGATAGTACCCACTCTTCCATTGTTACCCCAAAACACCATTGTCATGACCTTATATGAAGGACTTTGTATCAGGACATGGCTTTGCAGTAAGTACTGGTTGACTGGCTAATTGCTAAGGGCAGATAATGTTCCTGTGTAACTAATATTTTAACCTAGAGTTCGGGAGATTTGCTCACAGATAAGTAACTAAGCGTCTTTGACAGAAATTTAACAGACTCAAGAGGGGAAACCCCTCCCCCCCCACAAAATCCCTGTTCCCAGGAAGCCAGATCCCATATGGCAAACTATATACTCTCAAGCTGCCAGCCTGAATCCGAAGCCCCAGTTTGGAAGTGAGCCCCAAATGCCATTTAAGATGTAGTTCTCTGTGTTGCTGTAAGCACCAAATGTGTTTCTTTTTTTTTTTGCTTTTAACACTTGGAAACGCCAAACAAATTCCAAGTGTCGGCAAACTGTCTGCTGCCGCGATCTGGTCTCCGCCCACACCGGGCTGTCGGAACTGCCGTTAAGGGAGCTGGTGGCTCCTGCACTGCCAAGCCCTGTGGCCTCCTTTTGGTCTGCATTGTCTCTGCCTGTGGGTAGCCTTGGATCCTGGTGACCCCTCCCCATCTTAGTTTCCTACGTCTGCTACCTTGCTTTCTTCAGGCTGTTCTTGGACCTGGGAGTCCTCTTCCTTCATCTCATGATGACGCCTCTTTGTTGGTCCTCTTCCTGGGCTTCGGCCCCACCCATGACTTCAGGGGCCACTAGTCTGCCAGCGTACCCCGCAAAAGCCTCTTTAGTTAAGACCTCTCTTCTGAGTTCCACGCCTGCATCTCACCTACCTACCACTGTTTCCATGTTGAAGCCTTTTTGCCTCTGAATTAGTCCAGGACGTCTTAGTCTGTCACTTCTAGTACCACCAACACACTTGATGACAGCCTTTTGCATCATTCATTCATTCGACAAGGATTTACTGGGCCCCAGCTATGTGCCAGGCCCTGTGGTAGGTACCCCAATCAAGGAAACTGATTTCTGGCCCAGCCCTAAAGAGAGAAGGAGGCTACTCTCTGAGATAAAGTCCAAGCTGTGACTCTTTCTTCGGAAATATTCTATGCCCTCCTCCCCTAATCTCTGCTCACTTGGGACAAGACCCCACTGATGAGGGACCAGATTTGTTGTCTACGTGTCTTTCTTCCCTTCTTTTATCTCTTCCTGCTAGTGACCTCATCCAAGATTGCAAATGCAGCTGGTGATGTATGATCAACTGCTTTGGACAAGGTTCAGGACTCCAGCCAATGATGGCTTTCAAAAATCTCACACGTCAGAGAAAATATAAAACTTGAGTATCCAGGGGAACTCTAAAGTCACTGGAATAGGGACAGTGGCCCCCAAGCCAGTCATCCCCGGTTGTCTTCCTGCACGCTGGGGGGACTGAGCCACCAGCAGTGGTAGAAGGGCCAAGACCACCTGACTGCAGCGTGGGCTACAAACCATATTCCTGACGGTAGACTAGCACATCTCTTCAAGATATGTATTTCTCCTCTCTCTCAGAGGAAGTTGAGGCGATTGGTTTTGGCAATCGAGAGGAGCTGACCTTCTTGGTCCAGAGTAGGGCAGTAAGGATAGTCACTAATATTTAATGTGCATTTACTATGACACAAGTATGCTACCTGGTTTTCATGCTACATGGTGTTAAATGGTTTATATATATTATTTTACTTAATTCTTCCTATAACCTTATGAGGTGGGTATACTATTGTGCCTATTATATAGATACAGAAACTGAGGCCCAGAGAGGTGAGTAACTTGCCTAAGGTCACACAGAGCGTAAGCAGTCGAGCCAAGATTGGAACCCAGGCAGTCAGGCTGCAGGGCCTGCACTCCTAGCCACTCTGTTCTGCTTCTCTAATTAGATGATAACACGAGCACTTAATTCCCTGGCAACCTTCCTCCGATGGAGGAGCCTGACACAGACTCTCATTTCCATGGACAACCAAGTGGGCGGCATCTGGCACTCAACATTTTCAAAACTGACCCCATTATTACTACTCTGACATTATCCTTGTCCTGTATTTGTTAAAAGCATCCCTAGCTACACACTCCCCTCAATTTTTTTTTTTTGTTTGTTTTTCCGGTACGCGGGCCTCTCACTGTTGTGGCCTCTCCCGTTGCGGAGCACAGGCTCCGGACGTGCCAGCTCAGCGGCCATGGCTCTTGGGCCCAGCCGCTCCGCAGCATGTGGGATCTTCCCGGACCGGGGCACGAACCCGTGTCCCCTGCATCGGCAGGCGGACTCTCAACCACTGCGCCACCAGGGAAGCCCTCCGAGTCAATTTTTAACATAAAAGTTTGGTGAGGGGAAGAGGTATCACACGTACATGCTACAAAGTCCAACAGTCAAGTAAGTTTCCCTCCCATCTCTGTACTCCTGTGTAATGGGTTGAATTATGTACTCCCCAAAAGATACGTTGAAGTCCTAACCACCCTACCCTGCATCTGTGAAGTGAATGTAACTTTATTTGGAAACAGAGTCTTTGCAGATGCAATCAAACTAGATGAGGTCGTTAGGGTGGCCCCTAATCCAGCATGACTGGTGACCTTTACGGGAAGATGGAAATTTGGACAGAGAAACAGAGAAAAGAAAGACAGCCATGTGAAGAAGGAGGCAAGGATTGGAGCGATGCTGCCACAAGCTAAGGACCATGGGGGCTATCAGAAGCTGGAAGGAAAAGGAAGGATCCGCCTCCAGACACTTCGGAGGGAGCACGGTCCTGCCGACACCTTGATTTTGGCCTCTAGCCTTCAGAATGGTGAGACAATAAATGACTGCTGTTTGAAGCCGCCCAGTCTGTGGTACTTTGTTACAGCAGCCATAGAAAACCGATATATCCAGTTTTCTAATTCCCTTCCTTGGCTATGACTCTGGTTACTGGTTTCATACCTACCCTCTCAGACACAGTCTGACCACGGAGAGCAAATACTCATGTATATATTTCACACAGGGTGACATGTCATACGCTATTCTTTATGATCCTTTTCACTTGATAACACACCAGGACTAATCTTTTAAACTGTGGTAAAGTATATATAACATAAAAATTGACCGTTTTAACATCTTAAGTGTACAGGTCTGTGGCATTAAGTACACTCACAGTGTTGTGCAATTATCACCACCATCCATCTGCAGAACTTTTCATCTTCCCAAACTGGAACTCAGTACCCATGAAACACTAACTCCCCAGGCCCCTCTCTCCCCCGCCCACCAGGGCCACCTCTAACACTGCTCAGTCCCTCCCCCCACATGTGCCCCCAAGGCCTGCTGCTTCTACCTTCTCTGTTTCTCTAGCATCTCTCCATCCCCACTGCTTCTGCGTCACTCCGGCTGTCAGCATCTCTCACCTGGATCCCTGCAAGAACTCCTTGACTCGAGGCCCCTGCCCACCTCAGCCCATCTTCCCTGTCACCACCAGCCCCCCTTTCTAAAATACAACTCTGATGTCAGTCCCATACTTAATCATCTGTGACGGATCCTACCTCCCGCAGGATATAGTCAAAAGTCTTCAGCGTGGCATACAAGGCCCTCCCTGGGCAGAATTCAGCCCGGCTTTCTGCACTGTAGCCAATGCCTGGTCCAGGGCCTGGCCCACAGGAGGTGCTCAGAGCAGTGTTGGTTGAATCCTGTGTTCTCAGTTTGAATTCCTTGTTTCCTCCGACACACATTCTCACCTTGGCCTTTACATACATGGTTCCCTCTGTGTAGACTTATTTTTTCTAATGCCCTTTCTCCATTCCTCTCCTAGCTTCACCTTCTCTACCTGATAAATCTGTTTGTTCTTCAGTATTCAGATCAAACGGTACCTCTTGCATTTCGAGCTCTCCCAGACCTAGATCTTTACTGCCTTCTGTTAGAGCATTTACCAGATTTTTCTGTAATTCCTTCGACCTCTCTGCCTACCAACCTCCAGTCTAACTCACAATAGGCCAGGTGCACAGCGGGTGCTTGGCCTGTGTCTGCTGAGTGCAGGGCGGCCTCGCCAGCTCGGCTCCTGGAGCTGTGCTGTGGCCTGTCCCTGACACTGTTAGGGAGGACAGCTGAGCCCAAGAGCAGCCCTCCTGGGGTCAGGGAGAGGGCGGCTTCCTGTCTTGCAGGAGGCGCTAATGCACTGACATCAGTGCAGGGGCAGCAGTGGTTCCAACGGGGTCACTCGGGGGCTGGCAGTACAGGCCTAATGCCCGCTGGAGGTGAAGGAGCTGTGGCATCGCGAGGCTGCGCTTCAAGCCGGAGAGGCTGGGGAGCAGCAAGGACAAGGGCTCTCCAGGGGAGAGGAGAGCGTGGGTCTGGCTCTGAGAGGCTGCGGAGCCTTCCAGGGCCCCACAGAGCCGCGTGCAGGGCCCAGGTGCTCGGCCTCTGCAGGTGACCTTTTGAGGGAGTGAACAGGGAGGCCCAGGTCTGAATTCAGGGGTCGATGTGGACTTGACGAAGGGAAATGGCTGGCGTGGGTGCAGCTCCAGATCTCCCCCCACCCCCCGACCCCCAGTTTTCTCCATAAGCCCCTGGCCAGGATACCAAGTATTCCTTTACAGCAGGCCTGTGACACTGTCCCTTCCTCTCCGAGGTCCCAAGGTGCCCTGTTCTTTTCTCCTCAACTCCTCTCTACCCCAGACTCTGTTTCACTTTCTTTGTAGTACTCAGACTCTGTGAGATTATTTTGCTAATCCGTTGGCTACTGTCTATTACTGGTGTCTCCCCAGCAGCAAGTAAGTCCCAGGGACTCCGTCTCCTCTGAGCCCAGAATAAGACCTGGCTCCATACAGATGGGGCAAGGAATGGGTGGAGAGCATCTTTCCTTCTGACACCAAGGGCTGGAATTCCCCTCATCTGGGTGCTCCTCTTCTTAAAGGGCCACAGGTGCTTACAGGAACTAGGACCAGTGGCTCCAGCAGCACCAGGCCTGCTTCCTATGTGATGGGCAGCAGCTGGGTTTTCCCTGACTTGGGTCCCACACAGGTTCTGATGGGCCATCAGCACCCAATACATTTTCGGCCCATGTTTGGCAAATGAACCCTCTGTCTCAGAGGCACCAGAATTTCACTTCAGGTGCTGCTGTGGCATAAACTTCAGCTCAGAACCTACCTTGACCCAAACCAGACAAATAACAAAACCTATTAACCTCAAGAGGTGCCAAGGAGACCTGGGAAGGGTTAAAAGGGGCAGACCAAGCAGTGGTGCAATTTTAAAAATTCATATGTGACCTCTTACTGAGGTTCCCCACCCCACGAAGCAGTTGTCACCCCCGTCTTTACAGGAGATGAACCTGGCCCTGTCAGATGGGCAAGATGACCTGCCAGAGGTGACCCGTTAGAAAGCAACAGACCCAGATGAGAGCATCTAGTGTGGGGTTTGGGCTTAGGTGCTCAAAAACAATGTACCAGAAGAGCAAAGGAAAGAACATAATGACCCAGGTCTCCGTCCTGATACTCTGAGCATCCTATCACCCCAAACATCCATTCTGGACTGCTCAAACTCTGATTTGAATTTAAGAAACACTTGCAAAAAGATTAACCATTTCCTGGAGTGAGCTCATCGTTCTAACAACCCCCAATTCTTGTTGGTAGGTGCCGTTTATCAGCTAAGATAGGATTTGAGAACACCCCTTACTATTGTTATTTTAACACAGCCTCACTCTGGAGCAGAAAAACTGCCCCTTAAAAATATGGGGAAAACAACAGTATTCACTCTTTGTATTTCTGAAATGTTTCAAAACCAGTTATTAATAAGAAAATGTACAAAGCCTAGTAAGAAAATGTACAAACTGCTCCAGGATGTATTATTTGTTCTTTCCTTTATTCTTACTTCCCTCCTCCCCCACTTCCCGAAGGACAGGAAAAAGAAAAGAAAGGGCCCAAATTCCCAGGTTTCAATGATCTGATACTTTAATTAAGGAAGAATAAATGGGTCACCTCTGTCAGCTTACAATCTACAGCTGCATTAAATGGTGTTCCTTCGGTATAAACCCAATAGCCATGGTGAGGCTTTACTGTAGCGGAATAAAGACAAAAGCAGAGCCCCCATAGGACTGACCAAGGTCACTGTGAAAACCAATGTAGCGCTAGCATCAGACCTGGAATTCCTTGACTCTGCTTGCTCTGTCCCAGCTGGTGTCCAGGCTGCCTCCCCACCAGGAAGCCTCAGCCAGCTGGTAGGTAATTACATGTGCTAACAGTCACTGACACTCCAGCTGCCAACACCACGTCCCAAGTTCCCGCATCTGTTAGAACACCAAACTACCCACACTTTTCTAAGGCTGATTACTTAGAGAGGTATGTTTGGCTCCAAGTGAGTCAGAACTAGGAGCCTGCCTGGCAACTTTGAAGATGAATGTCTGGGAGGGTAGAAAGACAAGTCCACTTGCCAAGTCCTACATCCTACACCTCATCTGCCTCACAGTAGCTGTGTGACCTTGGACAAGTCCCATAACCGCAACTAGCCTCAGTGCTTCTATCTGTAAAATGGGATAATAAAGTCTGCCTTGCGGAATTGTTGGGGATGGCACACCATGAAGACTGTTAGTGCAAGGTAGGCGTCCAATACCAATTTGTTGGCTATCTGAATGAACAAAACTTCTTTGATCCCGTCCCCTGAAAACTGGAGACAGTAATTCCTACTTCACGTCACACTAAATGTGATTGGGAGATATATGTATAGATGTATCTGTATGTTGACCAGACTGAAAAATAGGTACTCTTTAAAAAACAAAAACAAAAACAAACTGGCTCATTGTATCATGTACTGAATTTGGTCTAGTTGATGGAACTTGTCTTACACTTACGATTTAGGAAAATTTATAATGAAACACTATATTTTAGTTTTCTCTTGGAATATGATTTCCAAATGATGAAAATTTGGCTGGAACAATCAATTCGTATAGTTTGTACACACAAATCATCATCCTGGAGACAAAAGAGTCAAGAATTGCGAGGTAAATCACTAAAAATAGCCTAGAGACTCAAGTGGAACTGACTTCCTTTGTTTCGCTGCTCTAACTGTGTGCACCTTGGCCTGCCAGGTGATCACAATCACATCCCGAATGGCAGGGCTGATGCCTCAAACTGGACAGACATTGAAATGGAAATCCTTGGTGTGACTGTCAAACGGCACATATCTGGTCACTAGACCATGTAGCAAAACTCTGTGTTGGGGAAAGAGCATAGAGATGACAGCAGCCCTTGGAGCTCCTGTTCAGTCTATGGAATTAGCATATGAAATAGAAGCGTCTGGAAGAAGGTTATCAGCATCCACCAAGAGGGCTGACTCTAGGTCTAGGGTGAGGACCAGAAAAGTTGGTTATATCTCTGGGTGTCTGGGTTTGATATTCGGCTCCTAACTCTGTCACTTAGTACCTGTGTGACGTTGGAAGAGTTACCTAATCTTGTTGGCCTTGATTTCTTCCTCTGTAAAATGGGGAAGCACTACCTTCCCAGATAGCAAGAGTGTTTGTTTTGAGGCTCACATGAGAAAGTGTTAAGATAAAGCAATACCGGGACTTCCCTGGTGGCGCAGTGGTTAAGAATCCCCCTGCCAGTGTAGGGTACATGGGTTTGATCTCTGGTCAGGGAAGATCCCACATGCCGCAGAGCAACTAAGTCCGTGCACCACAACTACTGAGCCCACGTGCCACAACTACTAAAGCCCACGTGCCTAGAACCTGTGCTCCGCAACAGGAGAAGCCACCACAATGAGAGGCCTGTGCACCGCAACAAAGAGTAGCCCATGCTCGCCGCAACTAGAGAAAGCCCGCGCAGCAGCGAAGACCCAACACAGCCATAAATAAATAAATAAATAAATAAATTTATTTAAAAAGAAAAGATAAAGCACTACCTAGGTATGAGCCTGCATTATTACTGCAGGGATAGTAGAGGTTTAGGGTAATGCTCACTTCCTTTTAGGCATTGTCTGTGTGGGTCCTTCACGTTCATGACCCTGCTTTGTGCTTGCACCAATCTCCGAGGGGGATGCTATTATTATGTTCAAGTTATGGGTAGGGAAAAAGGTCCAGAGAGGTTAACGAGCTTGCCCAAGGTTGCACAGCTAATTAGCCATGGTGGTGAGATTTGGACCCAGGCAACAGGACTCTGGAGCCCAGACTCCTAACCTTTAGGCTGTGGGGTTTCCTGAGAGCATGACAAACAAGAAGTGCTTTGTCGGCAAGAGTTAAGGAAGCATCTTACTTTCCCTGCCACCCAGCAGTTTCAGGTTTGCTGCAAGGAAGAGAGCTGGAGTCTGAAGGTCATCCCAGGTCGGAGCTGGGGACAGTGAGCACGGGCAGTGGGAGTGAGCCTGCAGGTAGCGTAGCCATGCCCATGAAACAGGAGGCAGGAGAGTCTGGTGGGCAGAGGATGGGCTTTGGAATACGAGCTACAAGGATCGCATCCCTGATATCTCCACCTATAAGCTGTCCCAGCAACGGCTTCCCGATCTGTTAAAATGGGAAGCTTATACTAACCTCAGGAGGCTGCCCCAGGGCTCAAAGGAGACAAGTAATGAATGCAAATGTCTTGTTGCAATTAATAACAGGCACATAGTAGGTGCTCAATAAGTGGCTGCTCCCTTGTCTCTCTCCCTGAGACCTCTTGTTATTCTAGGTGACAAGATGTAAGGGATGGTGGCATAGACAGATTCTGTCTAGACAGAAACCTGAAGAAAGTACGACTCAGTGGTTAGAACTATGGGGGCCTGGGGGTCTGGGCTGCCTGAATTCATATCCTGGCTCCACCACTTACAAGTCCTGTGACCTTGGGCATGTAACTTAACCTATCTGTGCCTCAGTTTCCTAATCTGTAAAGTGGGCATAATATTGCCCACTTCATACAGGTTGGAGAATATTCGATATTAATTAATCTGTGTAAAGCATTTAGAACAGTGCTCAGCTTATGGTAAGCGTTCAATAAATGCTTGCTGACGTCCATCAGGCCCCTGCATGTTCCTGGGCTGCAGGGCATCTCTGGGCCTTCAATGGGCTATACTTCATACTGCAAACCCTCTCTTTCCTTGAAGACCTCCAATCATATCCTGGAAGGGTGGACATCTCTGCAGCCTGGCCACATCACAGGCTAGATGAAGTTTAGAGGAAGGACAGTGTCTCATCTGGTGGGCAATGGGGATTTGAAAATGGTGGCAATGACCACCTGGACAACAGTGCAGGCAGTCAAGAAGGTACACCACATATGCACACACACCTATGTCTGTGTGTCTGTATTTTCTGCGTTTAGAACCAGGTTTTGACTCAGCTGAGCGAGTTGTTTCCTTTCTTTCACTTTGGATAAATGTGAGCCCCCCTGCAAGGGGTCTCTGAGCAGCCCGCGAATAATTCCCACCCTGATGCAGGAGAGACCTGGATGCAGGCGTGAGAGATGGTGGGAGAGTCGCTCCATCCCCGTGCAAGTGAAAAAGCACAGGCGGGCTCTGACCCAGCCAGAAATTCTACTCTGCAAGGTTTTGCTAGAAAACTACAGGAAGACAATAATTTACTTCTGATGGAGAGAAGGAGAGAGGGAAGGAGAGGGAGGGAGGGGGAGAGGGAGGGAGAGAGAGGAAGAAGGAGAATAGAAAAGAAAGAATATGAATCGAATCAAGGCACACTGATATCTTGCAATCGAAGAATCAGGAGCCTTCCCACAGAGCCTTGCTCCCGTCCTCCTCCATCCCTGCAACTCGAGGAACCTGGTCATTGTTAAGCCGGCGTCTGTCCTTTAAACCAGCGAAGCCTCGATCTCAGCGACGGCAAGGGTGCCGGCGCATACCGCCCCGGGCGCAACCAGCCCCGAGCCCCACGGGCTGCGCCCGCTCTCCCTGCACCCGGACGCGGGCTGGGTGTGCGGGGAAGGGCGCCCTCCCTGCGCCCCGCCGCCCCCGATCTCCCGCCCGCCGCCCTACCTGAGCTGGCGCGGCTCGCAGTCCACGCCGGGCAGCAGCAGCCGGGCGGCCTGGCGGACGTCGTCGCTGTCCATGGAGAAGCTGCGGCGGTGGCCGGCGTGCGCCACGGCCACCCGGATCCACTCCATCAGTGGCGGCAGCACGAGGAAGGGCCTGCGGCGGGGGAGGGAACGAGACGCGTTAGGGGGGCCGCGGCGGGAGCTGCCGGCTCAGACCCACCCCACCGCTCATCGCCGACCCCCCCCCACTTCCCTATCCCCACCCCCTTTTCCCTGGACACCCTGTCTCTCAATTCAAAGTGGGAGGACCTTTGGAGACATCCGGACCGCACTGGTGACCTCGGGGCAGGCTGTCCTGAGTCTTTGGGCCTCAGTTTCCTCATCTGCAAAAGGGGATAATGTGACTGAAAGGCCACGATGTGACTCTTCTGTGAGTGTAATCTTCCTCGGCGGTCATGTGAACATAAAGGAGATGACTCACTTAAAGCACCATGCACAGAGTCGGGTGCTTAGTATAAAATCCAATCAACTCCTGGGGTTTTTAGGACTTGGGGCTCCCCATGGTGAGGCCAATCGTAAATCGTCCTCCTACTCTCTCTTTCCACCCCTAGCTGCTCCCTGTCATCATTCTGGAGCTCTCCCAGGCCTCAGCTCTGCCCAAGCACCAAGCCGCCAGCAGGCTTTAGCGTCTGGAAACGAGGAGCCTTCCTGGAGAGACCGGGCAGCCCAGAACTGCCAGCAAAGTGCGGGGGAGGAAGGGGTGGCACTTTGGGGCCTCGGCCGCACCGCTGAAGCTTTGGGAAGTCTCCTGCTCCCACGGGCTCAAGGGATCACAGCAGTGGTGCAACTCACCGCCAGAATTCACAATAATGCTTAAGGCTGAGCTATAACTTTCGAAGTGTAATACATTTGTGCCATCTTCTTATTTCTTCCGGTGATTATCAAAAACTCCATCCTCACGTTAGGATTGAGGGCAGGGGAGCTTTTGGAAAATACTGATACCTGAGTCCTACCCCAGGAATTCTGATTTAATTTATCTAGGATTGGGCTGGACATTGGTAGTGTTTAAAAACATCCCCCAGGTGACCTTAACGCACATCAGAATTCTCCGGAGGGCTTGTTAAAATGCAGATTGCTGGGCTCCACCCCCAGAGGGTCTGATTCAGTAGATCAGGGGAGGTGGCCAAGAATCTGCCCTTCTAATGAGTTCTGGGGCCATGCTGATGCTGCCGGGCTGGAGGGGCAAACTCGAAGAACTTTTGCACTAAGGTATGGTATAGGGCCTGAGAATCACCTGATTTTGAGCGTGTGTGTGTGTGTGTGTGTGTGTGTGTGTGACTGAGTGTGTGTGTGTGTGTGAGTGTGTGTGTGTGGTGGGGGATGCAGATTCCCTGGCCTTATCTCCAGTGATGCTGATTGCATAGGGTCCGCGAATATAATTTTAATAAGCAGCCCATATGATACTGATTTAGGTAGACCAAGGGCCACACTTTGAGAAACGCATAGTGTAGATCAAACAGGTGTCCTACCATTCAACATGGTTATGACCAGGGTGAGGCACATGGGGCGCCTGGGTGCAAAATTTAAGAGGGTCAGATCAAGTAAATATGTTCTAGCAGCCCTCTTGCCTTACCCTAGCCCCGGTGGTGCCATTCAGTCCAGCATGGCTGCCACGGGAGGGAGAAAAGGTTGGTAAATAAAGGGTTTATTTACCCAAGGCAGCAACCCCCTCACAGTATGTAGATGTCACGAGCTTCCCCCCCCTCCGCCGCCGTTTTGGTGGCAGGTTCCAGTTTTCTTAGAAAGCAACCTATTTATCCAATGTTAAGATTAAACAGCTTTTACATTCATCTCAGTTAATCCCATTCGTGATCTCATCTAAATGCTTAGGACCAACCTACAAGCTAGTTATCCATTTTCTAGATCGGGAGAATGAAGTTTATTGAGGTTAAGTAACATGCCCTGGATCACAAGGTTAGCAAGTACGAGAGCTGGGAGTCAGACCCAAGACATTTGACTACATAGCCTATGTGCTATAACCCCATGTGGTTCCCATCCACGTTCTCTTGTCCAACTTCCTTCCCAGCACCAGGGGAAGCTGATCTGTCTTGGACCTTTGATGGCATGCCATTTTCATTCCTGCTATTGCAGCTCAAAATCCTGTCTGTAAGGCCTCCAGCCCTTTAAAAAGCCACACCCCACTTAACCTTCAAACCACAGTTCGAATCCCACCTCTCCCTAAACATTTCTCCTGAAGACTCCTCCCAGCATGGACCCCTCCCATGGTAGCCCTCACCCCAGTGGCCTTACCCATCAGCCTTGCAGATTCCGCATTACAATGTAAGCTCCATGGGGCAGGGACCTGGAACTGCTGGGTTCACCAATCCAGCCCCATCCCTACTCCCAGGGCAGAGCCTGGCAGGCTGTGAGCACTTAATAAATAATGTGTTCATGAAATGGACTAAGATTTATCAATTCCTTACTGGGTGAAACAGATAAAATCAAGCTTCTGGACCCATGGACCTGTGGGGCAGGCTCCCAGGGAATTTCTGCCCAGATCAGCCTGTTGCTTAGGCTGTCGTCCTCATTCTCTCAGCCTCTCCATCACCTAAACCTAATCAGGCGCTCAATAAACACACTGACTTGAAATTGAATTGGATTCTACAGTCTCAGGTGAGCAGGACTTATTTTGGTCACCATGTCTCCATCGCTGCTAAAACCAGCCCCGGGTACTCAGAGAATGCCCCTCTGGGTTGTATTTTCAGAGGCAGCACCCCCAAGCCCTGGTCTGCCTTTTCTTTGCTCAGTGCCCCCCAAAGCATAGCCCACAACTCCCGGCCTCGGGGGGCGCTGCGTCTCTAGCACAGACTGTCCTTCGGCGGTTGCCTTTCATGTTAGATGCTGAGGCCCAGGGCACACAGCCAACTTCTGATGAATACCAAAGAGGAGAAAAAGAGGCTCTAGTGCCTTCAAAATAACACCTTTACCAAGACAGCCGGCGAGCACCAGAGTAAGAAACCTTGAATCCCAGGATTCCGGCCTCTTCTGGAATTTTCTATGTACCTATTTTTCCCTTTCATCATTGCCTTCTTTTTGTCACTCTGACCTCAATAGTTCATAAGCTCATGAATTCTTTGCCAGCAACTCATCTAAAAATCTTCTTATCTTGGCTACTCAGAAGGAAAGAAAAATAGTATTATTTGTGATGTTTCTTTTGGAGGAGCTGGAGATGGGAAAGAATGCTAGGGTCTTGAGTTAAGGAGAGGGTGGAGAATACTGTATTCTCCTGATATATTTTTTAAGACAACAATGTTCCACTGGCTACAGACTTTGTTCTGAAGTTGTCTGTAGTAACTAAAACCTAGAGGAAGCCCAAGAAGCTCATGGCTTAGTGAAGTAGATTCAACCTCAGAATCTTGCAGGGTCAAGGGTTGGGGGAGGTTAGGAAGGGTGTGTGTGTGTGTGAAAATTGCCAAGGCCTCAATTTGACCACCAGAGTTTTGGTTCAACAGGTCTGGGATGGGGCCTGGGCATCTGTATTCTAAATAAGCTCCTCTGGAAATTTGGGAGCAAGCCAGGTTTAATAACCCCTGAGCAGGTGGCCTGAGGTGAACAGAGGGGAGACACGGTCCATTCAACAGGCCAGTGGCCATTAAAACTGTTGCTATGGTCTTAAAAAACTAAAAATAGAGTTACCGTATGATACAGCGATCCCACTCCTGGGCATATATCTGGAGAAAACTATAATTCGAAAAGATACATGCACCCCAATGTTCACAGCAGCACTATTTATGATAGTCAAGACATGAAAACAAGCTAAATGTCCACTGACAGATGAATGGATAAAGAAGATGTGGTACATATACACAATGGAATACTACTCAGCCATAGAAAGAATGAAATATTGCAATTTGCAGCAACATGGATGGACCTAGAGATTATCATACTGAATGAAATAAGTCAAAGACAAATATCATATGATATCACTTATATGTGAAACCTAAAAAAAGATACAAATGAACTTACTTATAAAACAGAAATAGACCAACAGACATAGCAAACAAACTTATGATTACCAAAGGGGAAAGGGGGGAAGGGATAAATTAGGGGTTTAGGATTAGAATTACACACTGCTATATATAAAACAGATAACCAACAAGGTCCTACTGTATAGCCCAGGGACCTCTACTCAGTATCTTGTAGTAGCCTGTAGTAGGGAGGGAATCTGAAAAAGAATTACTTGGCTGTGAGCCTGGGACTGGTACAACATTGTAAATCAACTATATTTCAATAAAAAATTAAAAAGAAGTAAACCCTAAAAAAAATTGTCGCTAAGGCTTTTGAAGAGAAGGTTTGTAGGAGTGGGACCAGAGGGTCTAGAAGGGAAAAGAAAGCCTAGATGGGTTTCTTGCAGCGTCAAGAGAACAAGTCGGCTCAGGAAGGTTGTTGGGCCCAGATTCAAGGACATACATGGGTGAGGCCTTTCTGAAATGCTGAAGAGAGCGCTGGTGATGAGGGTGACCACCCAGAGTGGAAAGGGAGTCTCGCGGGGGAGGGGCTGGGTGCTAAAGAGGATGGTGGGGTATGTGCGAGGGCCTGGTTTGTTCAGGATTCTGAGGAACTGAATTCTAGTCCTGAATCTGCCAAGAGCTCACAGCAGGACCCTGGTTCTGGTCTGTCAAGTTCTGGCTCTCATCTGTAAAGTGGGCGGGTTTGGATCTGAGGGTCTATTTCAGGGGTTGGCAAACCTTTCCTGTAAAGGGCCAGGTAGTAAATAGGCTTTATGGGCCATACAATTTCTGTTGCAACTACTCAACTCTGCTTTCGCAGTAAGTAAGCAACCGCAGAAAATACATACATGACAGAGCTGGCTGTGTTCCAAGAAAACTTTATTCACGGAATCAGATGGTGGGTCACAGCTGGCCAACCCTGGGTCTGTTTGATTCCTTCCTACTCTGAAATTCTTTGATTCTATCAAAATAGTCAGCTGCCTGGGGACTTAGGGTGAGTCTAGTGTGCAGATCAGGGAAAATGGGAAGAAGCACATGAAGGTCCTAGTGATGGGCACAGAAAGCTTTGGAGAGATTAGAAAATAGGACCCTTCCAAAAAGAGGTCATGGTTGGATCTGGGGAATATTGAGCCACAGGCATACTCAGAGGCAGAACCTTCAAGGATAAAACCCAAACCTGGCCATGGGTGTGTAACTGATAAAATGTCATCTATTAACAGCATTTTTTCATCCAACAATCCTTTAGGGAGCACCCATATTGCAAGTATGCTTCCAGGAGCTGGAGATGGAGTGGAGAACAGGATGCATCCATGTTCTCATAGAGCTAACAGTCTAACAGGGAGACAGATAAGAAACCCATAAACTAACAAGTAATAAAGCAATTACAAACTGTGATCAGTGCCAGGGTGCTGGGATAGAGAATACACAGGGTTGACATAGATTGGTGGGAAGCCCTCTCTGAGGAGGTGACAAAACCTTGAATATGTGAAGGAATTGGCCATACGTGAATGTGTGTGTATAAAGATGGATGTTCTAGGTGGCAGTAACAGACTGTGCAAAGGCCCTGAGGCAGAAAAGACCTTTACAGCTCAACCAAGGGCTTTCATACACATCATGTCCTAGTTGGCCCTCCAGGACAGATGGGGCAGCCAGGACATGTGTGAGGAAGGATCACTGTGGTTGGCTGGATAATGGCCCCCAAAGATATCCGGTCAGTTCCCTATGAATACCGATAGCAAAAGAAAGTCAGCTAAGGATCTTGAGAAGATTAGCCTGGATTATCCAGGTAGGCCCTAAATGCAATCACAAGGGTCCTTATAAGAGGGAAACAGAAGGAGATTCAACACAGGTGATATGGAAGCAAGATGCTCTGCTGCTGGGTTGAGGATGAAAGAAGGGGCCACAAGCCAGGGAATGCAAGGGATGCAGATTTAGAAGCTGGAAAAGATGAGGAAATGGATTCTTCCCTCAGAACCTCCAGAAGAAAACAGCCTTGCTGACACCTTGATTTTGGCCTGGTGAAACTGACTTTGGACTACTGACCTCTAGAACTGTATGAGAATAAATGTGTGTTGTTTTAACCCACCAAGTCTGTGGCCATTTGTCACAGCAGCCACAGGAGACTAAGCCAGGGTATTGACAGGGTCGCTGCAGGTGAGGTTGGAGACATGGGGGTGGAGAATGTGAATCAAGTGTTAAAGCTGGGAATGAGGGCATTCACAGGGCTCTGGAATTCATCTCGGATGCCTACACTGCCTTGTTCCTGAGGTCCAAGCATTACTTGTTGATATGGGCTGAACTGTGTCCACCCCAAATTCATATGTTGAAGCCCTAACCCCCAGAACCTCAGAATGTAACTGTATTAAAATGAGGCCATTAGGGTGGGCCCTAATTCAGTGTGACTGGTGTCCTTATAAGAAGGGAGACTGGGACACACAAAGAGACACAGAGGGGCAGCCATGTAAAAGATGCAGCAAGAGGGCAGCAGTCTGTAAGCCAAGGAGAGAGGCCTCAGAAAACACCAAACTCGCTGACACTTGGATCTTGGACTTCCAGCCTCCAGCACTGTGAGAAAATAAAGTTCTTTTGTACAAGCCGCCTTTTTTATTATGGAAGCCCCAGCAGACTAATATGCCTGTGGCTTGACTTACATTTTGCCCTGCCCTTGAGGTTTTAGTCTGCGGTAGAGGAGCTTCTATTGGAAGCTCACACTCTTTAGAGTGTGATGGTTTTCTGTTCATTTCCTAGGGACAATAGTGGATAAGTTAAAGCCATTTGAAAGCTGTCCCATGCAGAAGTCAGAAGTTTGGGCTTTGGAGACAGGCTGACTAAGAGCTGGATTTCAGCTCCACCTTCAAGCTGCATGACCTTGAACAAAGGACAGTTGTCCCTTGGTATCCATGGGGAATTGGTTCCAGGACCTCCACAGGTACGAGAATGCTCGAGTCCCTTACGTAAAATGGCATGGTACAGTTGGTGCTCTGTATTCGCAGGTTCTGCGTCTGCAGATTCAACCAACTGTGGACGTGGACCCCACGGATATGGAGGATGACTGTATTCCGATGGTCATGCCTCACTTCTCTCACCGGGAAAATGGGGATAATAACAGTACCTATGTCAGAGGGTGTGGCTGACACAGTGCCTATGTCAGAGGGTGTGTAATGGCCCCCCAAAATGTCCACATCCTAATCCCCAGAAACTGTCAATGTTACCTGATGAAATAGAGTTTGCACATGTGATTATGTTAAGGATTTTGAGTAGGGAAGACCGTCCTGAATTATCCAGGTGGGCCCCAAATGAAATCACAAGCCAAGTTAGAAGAGGGAGGCAAGAAGGTCAAAGGAGGGAGTAGATGTGACAACAGAAGCAAGTTGGACTAATGCAGGAAAGGAGCCAGGAGCCACGGCACACAGGTGGCCTCCAGATGCTGGAAAAGGCAAGGAAGTAGATTCTCCCCCGGAGCCTCCAGAAGGAACCAGCCCTGCCGACACTTGAACTTTAGCCTAGTGAAACTGATTTCATACTTGTGACCCCCAGACTGTAAGATACTCAGTTTGTGTTGTTTTGAGCCTGCATGTTTGTGGCAGATTTTTTCTTTTTAATTAAAAATTTAAAAAAAAATCTTTTTAAGTCTTCATTGAATTTGTTACCATATTGCTTCTGTTTTATGTTTTGGTTTTTTGGCCGCGAGGCATGTGGGATCTTAGCTCCCCGACCAGGGATTGAACCCGTACCCTCTGCATTAGAAGGTGAAGTCTTAACCGCTGGACCACCAGGGAAGTCCCTGTGGCAGTTTTTTACAGCAGCCATGGGAAACTAACACAGAGGGTTATTGTAAGAACTGGATGGGATGAGGTACATGTAGCCTGGTGCCTGGTACCAGGAAAGTGCTCATAAGCGGTAGCTGTCATCATCATCATCACCAACGTTTTTAGCATCAGTCAACCTTCTCTCTGCCAGATGGAAGAAAAGGCCTTGCTACACAGAGCAACGCTTCCGTCTTCTCTTTTCAAATCAAAGCAAATCTCTGCAGTTGCCATGCTTTTCCTTTATAAATTGTGTGGCTCCGACTTTTCATGTTTGTTATTTGTTGAGTCTTTCTTTGGCTGGAGAGGAATTTAGATATTTGACTGTGGTTTGGGAGGCTCACAATTTCAGAGAAACAGGGAGTGAAGGACGAGCAGCAGCATTGGTAGTAGACAATATCCAGTGCTGGTTTCTATAGCAATATTCACTGTAATCTCACTGTAGTTGTGATAACAAAGCTAGGAAGATGATGGCAGAGGTCAGAGGTGGCCATGGCTGGTTACTATAGTGACAGCCCAACTGTGCAAAGTATGGTGGGCTTGCCTGAGGGGGTGGTTCATGCAGACAGCCCGGAGTAGGAGGCGGCAATGGTGTGGGCTAGGTCAGTGCTTCCCGAATATTAATGTGCGTACAAATAGTCTGGAACCTTTTTAAAATGCAGATTCTGATTGAGTGGGTCTGGGGAAGGGCCCGAGACTCCGCATTTCTATCAAACTCCCTGGCAATGATGCAGCTGCCAATCTATTGACCATATTTAAATAACGAGGCTCTAGGAAGTATTATGACTCAAGCCAGAAACCAGGGACGGTGAATTTGGTTATCATGTTTAAGGGGGAGAAGGTGAGGCAAGGAGGGAGAGAGCTGCAAGAGGGGAGAGAGGCCCAGGAGACAACAGAAGGGAAGAAGGAGCTTGTTTGTACCTGGACCTCCTGATTAAACCTGGGGGCTCTGTTGGATTGGCTGAACCTAGGTCACAAGACTGCACCAAGCTGTAGGGGAGGCTGGGAGAACAGGTGTTTGGTGATTTCGGCTTTTATTGGGGGAGGTGGGTTCTGCCTCCCACCAGGATTCTCCTTTAGTTTTCCAGTAATCTTATGAAACATCATATCCCATTCTTAGGGAGTTTGTTATGAACTAAGCTCCCATCCCATTGTCTGATAGGTGTTTTGTATTCATGACAGTTTTAGCATCATCCCGGGAATGTAAATGCTTAAAAAATACACTTTGTGATAGTTGATTTTATGTGTCAACTTGGTTAGGCCACAGCTACCCAGAGATATGGTCAAACATATATTACCCAGATATGTAGTCCGGATGTTGCTGGGTGTTGAAAGTATTTTTTAGATGTGATTAACAATTAAATCAGTGGACTTTGAGTAAAGCAATTTGTCCTCCATAAGGTGGGTAGGGCTCATCCAATCAATTAGAGGCCTGAAGAGAAAAAAAGACTGGTCTCCTCCGAAAAACAGGGAAACTCCCAGCTCACTGCCTTCAGATCTGAGCTGCAACGTTGACTCTTTCCTGGATCATACACACAACCTAGTGGTTCTGTTTCTCTGGAAAACCCTACCTAATACAAACCTGCAACTGGTGCCACAGGACTTAATTATTTGCAGTGATGCAGCCTCCTCTTTCTACGATGATCCCACCCCCTTCCGCATCATGCACAATTGGCAGGGGCAGGGAGGGAGCTTGGGGGCCAGATCACACAGAGGACCGCTTCCCGGTTTCCCAAGTGTGCAGACACATCCCTTGGGAACTGAGACAAAGGCATCATGGGTAGGGTATGGTCAATGCTTTTAGGGAAGGGTAAGCCATGCTATACCAAAGGACAAGTCCCTTGCTGTGTGGAAGTCCACCCCACCAACGGGTGATTATATAAATCCCCTGAAATGGGACAAGTGCCAAGGGGTACTGGTGAAGAGGTGACTTCCCCTAATAGTGCCAGCAGGTGCGTGTGACTGACCACCCAGCCTTCTTTGGCTTTCCTGTCACACATTCTGAAGAAGGTGATTTAGAGGGCTGCGGGGTCCATGAATGGAGCACGGAGGCGCAAGCAGAGCAAAAATGATATACAAATAGTAACAGTGTCCTCGCTGAGGACAAACAGCTGCACATCCCCCAGTCTTCATCTTCCCTCCCACCCTGGAGAGGAAGGTCTCCTCCTCCACACACCCCGCCCCTGCTTCCCTGGGCACTGGCCCCATCACTGCTCTCCCGGCGGTCCCATAACTCAACCTCCACTTCCTCTCTGGACTTTCCCATCAGCATTTAAACACGCAACATGCTCCCGTCTCTCACAATTTGAATAGGAGAGGAGAAAAACTGATGGAGAGTAAGAATTCACAGTCCTCCAGGAATTTCAGTCTAGGTACTCCATCTAGTTTTCAATCTTCAGCAGGGGGAGCTCAGAATCACTCGGGGGGGCTTCCCTGGTGGCGCAGTGGTTGAGAGTCCGACTGCCGATGCAGGGGACACGGGTTCGTGCCCCAGTCCGGGAAGATCCCATACGCCGCGGAGCGGCTGGGCCCGTGAGCCATGGCCACTAAGCCTGCGCGTCCAGAGCCTGTGCTCCGCAACAGGAGAGGCCACAACAGTGAGAGGCCCGCGTACCGCAAAAAAAAACCCCAAAAAACAAACAACAACAACAAATCACCCGGGGAACTGGTTGAAATGCAGGGTCCTGAGTTCCTGCCATTTGCTGGGTGTGTTAGTTTCCTGTCGCTGCTGTAACAAACTACCGCAAACTTGGTGGCTTAAAACAACAGACATGTATTCTCACAGAGTGCTGGAGGCCAGAAGTCCAAAATCAAGGTGTCCCCAGGGCTGTGCTCCCTCCAGAGGATCTAGGGGAGAGCCCATTCCTTGCCTCTTCCAGCTTTTGGTGGTTGCTAGCATTCCTTAGCTTGTGGCTACATTAATCTCTGCCTCTGTGTTTATATCGCTTCTTCCTTTGTCTGTGTGTGTCAAATCTCCCTTTTCTTATAAGGACACTTGTGATTGGATTTAGGGCCTACCCAGATAATGCAGGATAATCTCCCAGTGTCAAGACCCTTGCCTGAATTGCATCTGCAAAGACCCTTTTTCTTTATAAAATAACATCTGTTGGTTGCAGGAGATTAGGACCTGTTTTCTTTGGGGGCCACTCTTCGGTCTACTAACACTTGGCATCTATCTGCATCTAGTCCATTCTCTGCAGGGGTTTCTGGTGACTACCTGAGGCCGAGACTCTCAGGTCTAGAGAATGCCAGCTCTGAGCTGAGGGATGCTTGACAAGCCCGAAGTCCCTCCTCACACATCATGCAGGGCCCAGAGACCAGCCTGCACCTCTCCTCTCTAGGCTGCTGGCTACAGCACAGCCGATCCTGGCTTAGGGGTGCAGAGGCCTCTGTGGTGGGAACCTGATCTCAAGTGCGTAGAATGATGATGGGGCCTAGAGGGGATATAACTGGCCCTGGGAGGGAAGCCGTGGCTTCAGAAGTGGGGAAGCCATAGGCTCTGTTGGACGCTGCCGCAGAACCTTCCTCGCAGCCTTGGGTACAAAAGATAAACATCCGGGAGGTGGCAAAGGCCGCACAGCTTCATATCCTAGTAGCAGAGGCTCAAGAAACCTAAAAAGGCAGGGCCTGGCCGCATCAAAGCCGAGAGGCAAAAGCCAGAGATGGGCTCCCGGGGTCATCTGAGCCTGCCCCTGCCTTCAAGAGGATTATTATAAAAGTCTCCAAAAGGCAGCACACGGCCTAACAAAGAAACCCACTGCACCTTTGAATCTAATGCTGGTGTGGTGGAACGGACACACAGCCTGAAGACAGAAGGCCCTACATTTGAGCCCAGGCTCCATCACTTGCTGTGGGACCTTGGGCAAGTTACTGAACTTCTCTGTGCCCCAGTTTCCTCATACATAAAATGGGAGAAATAGTAAGGCTACCCCACAGTGTTGTTGGGCATATTAAATGAGAGCATCCCTGTAAGGTGCTGAGCACGTAGTAAATGCTCAACAAAGGGAGCTATTATTGAGGGCTCATTACATGCTAGGCATGGTTCTGAGCGGTTTTCTTTCATTGGTTCATTAGATAATGACTAGAACCATAAAGTAGGTACCGTTATGATCTTCATTCTACAGATAATGAAAGGAAGCACAGAGAGGTTATGTAGCATGCCTAAGGGCAAGCAGTTATAAGCAGCAGTACTGGGATACACATGCAGGCAGGTGGACACAGCCCTGGGGCTAGTAACCACGTCATTTCCAGGCAGAGGCTACAGTGTACCCAGGCTGGGTGTGGCTGGAGCTGAGATGGAGGGGAGATAGTGGTAGAGGGAGGTAGGAGGTAGGACAGGTAGGAGGCAACACTGGAGAGAGACAGGAGAAGAACCACACAGGGCTTTGTAACTCCTGCGATAAAACTGTAAACTCCTAATACTTTAATTTTCCCTGAGAATTGCAGTTGAAAAACACAAAATCAGAAAAACATTTGAAAAGAAACATCAAAAATGGGTTGACAAAAATACCTCTGAAAATGCAAAACAAAAGGTTCACTACAACTGTTTGTTTAGAAAGTTAGTGGAGAATTTTTTATACTCTGGCTGAGACTGCTTGGGTCCCTTTATATGTGTTCTCTTCTTCCTTACTAATAAAACCCCCAATCTTCAGTCCTGTAAGCAGGACTACCCAGCTTACATTTTTCAGCCTCCCTTGCAGCCAGGAGACTGGTTCTTACAAAGATATAAGCAGAAGTTTCTTGTGAGACTCTTAGGAAAGTCCCTAAATAGAGGAGGCCCAATTTTCTCTGGTCTTTTTCCATTCTGCTGACGAGAATGTAGACATAATTGCTGGTGCTCAAGCAGCCAAACTGAACCATGAGGTGGAAACCACATGTGATGACAGCAGAGCAAAAGGATAGTAGAAGGATGATTGGTTAAGTGGCCATACCTGCCCTGGATTCTTAATTCCAGACTTAGTTTATACGAGAAATAAGCTTCTATCTTCTGTAAACACCTGCTATTTGAGTTTTCTGTCACTGATAGCTAAATCTAATTCTAAGTGACACTCATATCAGTTCCCATAACATTTACATTAAATCTCTATTTTTCCTTTATTGTGTCACCATGGATTTGAGTTTCTCTCTGTTTAGCAAAAAAAAGACAGAAACATTTCTTTTCAGTAGTTATCTTCTAAAGACTACAAATTTTAACCTTGAGATTGTGTTTGTTCCCAGAAACTACATTTATTAAAATATTTGTTACAGTGAATTGTTTGTTCATTTAAAGGTGTAAACGATGTCATAGGAAGTTGATTTTGTTCATCAACCTTGTGAAATTTTCCTGACAATGGTGTTGAGCTTGTCAAAATTAACCTAAAAAAATCACAATATAGATACTCTTGGAGACAGAAACATATCTCAAAGTCTTTATGCTTGCAAAAGTTCTCTTGTACGGAATTAAAATTAAAAAGCTATTTAAAAATAGCTAGCTTATGTTAGCTATTTTCCTCAACTTTATTGAGATAGAGTTGACATACACCAGAGTGTAAGTGTTAAGTGTACAGTGTGATGCTTTGATACACATATTTTATGACTACCACAGTAGGTTTAGTTAACACCTCCATCACCTCACATAATTACCATTTTGTTTTGGTGGTGAGAACATTTAAAATCTACTCTCTTAGCAATTTTCCAGTATATAATACAATATTGCTAGCTATAGTCACCAAGCTGTACATTAGATCCTGAGAATTTATTCCTCTTATAACTGGAAGTTTGTATCCTTTGACCAACATCTCCCCAATTCCCCCACCCCCAGCCCCTGGCAACCACCATTCCACTCTCTGTTTCTCTGAGTTCAGCTTTTTTAGATTCCACTTATAAGTGAGATCATACAGTATTTGTCTTTCTGACTTATTCCACTTAGCATAATGCTCTCAGGGTCCATCCACGTTGTCACAAATGGCAGGATTTTCTTTCTTTTTCTCTCGGCTGAATAATAGTCCATTAACAGATCAATGAAAACACCATGCAGAATGTCTTCCTTCACACACAAAAAGAGGAGGTAAAGTGAGGCTGGGCATAGTCTAGAGGCTCCCCTACATGCCCTTGGTGTCTTTGCCACTGGGCTGTGGCTTTGAGGAAATGATATTCTAGTTCTCTTGTAATAAACCCCTTGAACTCACATTCCCCTGCATTTGGCAGTCTGACAGGATGGATTAAATTCATACTCCAGCACTGATCAATCAGAACCTTACTTATCAAAACACAGACTTAAGACAGCTGGTTCCCCGGGCCTCCATGGAATGACTCATGCATTGAGTTAGAAGCATGTTTTGGAGCGGGCTCTGCCGCTAACTAGCCATGTGACTTGTGTGTCTTGAGGCTCTGTGGGCCTCCAGTATACTCACAGTAGAGTTAAGAGACCAGAGAACCCTCCCTTCTAGCGTAGAATAATAGTATAATATTTTGAAATAAAGAAAGAAATAACATACTGCCACGAGGAAGTTGGGGGGAAAAAAGCCATGAAGGGAGTTTCCAATAGAACTTTCTGCTATGATGGAAATGTTCTGAATCTGTGCTGTCTAATACAACGGCCACAAGCCATTGTGGCTACTGAACCCCGGAAATGTGGCTGGTGCCACTGAGTAGCTAAATTCTAATTTTATTCAGTTTTCATTAATTTAACTTTAAATAGCCACATGTGGTTAGCAGCCTCCTTACTGGATGGTGCAGTTGTAAGGAATGTCCTTCAGGTCACTATAGTTCCAGACAGGAATCCTGGTGGAAGTGGAAAAAGGGCTACGGTAGATATTAGGTAACCTAATATTTGACTCCGTTTTCTTTCCATTGTCATGATCTACATCATCACCGTTGTTATCAGGATTTTATAGCATCTACTCAGGTGCTTACAATGTTTCAGGCTCTGTGCAGAAAGCTTAAATGTATATTATTTCATTTAATTATAGTAACAACTTTGGAAGTTATTATTATTATCATCCCTATTTACAGATCAGCAAACTGAGGCTTTGCAAGACTCAGTAACTATAGGATACCACAGGTATTGGTGCAGGCCTGGGATTTGATCCTAAGTCTGCCAGAATCCAAAGTCCACATGCTTAGCCATTCTTATATGGCTTCTCCAAAGACCAGTGTGCCACTGGCTGAGTCATGGGACCTTGAGAAGCTTCAGTTCCTCGTCTGTGGAGGAGGAAACTGAGCCATATGAACTCTAAGATCCACTCACACAGGAAAAAGTCATGATTCCTAAACTCCACCCCCACCCCTCACCCAGGGGGCCACTTTTATATATAATGAATGCTATTGTTTACAGATGTGACTATGTGACTCCAAAAGTACCTGACTGCTCTCAGCACAGTTCAATGATTTCCCTCAGTGTGACCCTGGACTTGGTTATACATTGTTTTTAAAAACTCCCCAGGTGGTTCAGATCACCAGAATGATCTAAGAGTCCTAGTCCTGGACTGAACTTGCTAAAGTCAGAAAAGATCCTTTTTAAATAAGATAATGAGAGCTTTATAATGCATGTTTCTCTTTTTGCCTTGGAGGCCAGGAAACTCAAAGCTAAATTTTGTGTTCAATTGCAACAGTAAACCTTAGGAGAGATTTTTCTGGTACAGTGGTCTTCCTTAGTGTTAATGACATGTTTTTGTATTGTTATCCTTGTTTTGTGGTTCTGTTTTATCTAACTCATAATGTGAGTCTAGTTCTAACCTTCTTCAGAGTTAGATTCATTATAAGTGATGAGTGGATAAACATCATCTGTCTCAGATTGTGGCAAAGCCCCAAGATTAACTGGGATAATAAAATAAAAAAGAGAATGTCACCATGTAGAATGAGGGGGAGTCCTCTGAAAATGTGGGGGATAGAAATGGGATAGAACTGCCCAGCAAAAGGAAAAATAAAAAAGGAACATGGAGAAAGGAAGGAAAGAAAAGAGAAATCCCCAGAGAGCCTAAAAAATCAAGGAAGAGGGACTTTCATGGTTGTCCAGTGTGTAAGACTCTGTGCTCCCAATGCAGAGGGCCCGGGTTCGACCCCTGATTAGGGAACTAGATCCCGCATGCATGCTGCAACTAAGTGTCTGCATGCTGCAACTGAGGAGTCCCCATGCCACAACTGAGAGTCCGCATGTCACAGCTAAGACCTGGCGCAGCCTAAATAGATAGATAGTTAAATAAATAAAATACAGCTGCAAAATGTATATTTAAAAAAAAAAATCAAGGAAGAGACTAGAGGAGGAAGGGAGGCAGTTTTGCTGCCTACACAAAACAACCATTTGGCCATTTAGCAGATTTATGGACTCTCCATATGCATGAGAAGAAAACATATGCATAATTTACTTCTTGGATTAAATGTTACCAATTTTACATTTCACTGAATCTGGAAGTGAAGATGACAGAAACCAGGAAGGAAGCTTGTGATTTTAATTAAAGGAAAACCAAAAGGGCTATTTATTAAGCTGGACTTTGGTGCTATCTAAGAAAGGATTCCTTGTCTAGGTCAGTACTCCAGGGCGACCCTCTCCATCTACACAGGCAAAATATTCAGGGCTGATTATCTGATGAGATGGAAAGGGGTCTGGGTGTGTCCCCTACCCACATACCATGACCTGTCCAATCCTCTTGGGAGAATTCCTGCAGCCTCTCTCGCCCCATCATCAAGTGAAGGGGTCATGTTCTGGGGGCCAGCCCCGAGGGAGGGAGAGTAACCAAAGCAAATCCTAACCAGGGATGAGTCCAGGCTGGGGAGGGGAGGCCTGGCCAAGTCAGGAGTAGCACTTCTCTGAGATGGAGGGATGGGCTGGCAAAGAGGTTGGGGGGTGGGGTGAGGGGGCGGGTATGGGTGTGTGTGTGTGTGTCCATATTTGTCTGGGGTGCGGTTCTGAATGGAAGCTGGGTGCATGGTGAGTGGATAAGGCAAAGATGCCACCTAACCCTTAGATTCCTCTCTCACCTAAAGACTGAGGATAATGTCCATTGGTCCTTCTTTACAGGGCCACTGAGAAGATGAGGTAACAGGTACAGAAATACTGTTATATGAAAGGTTTACATTCAGGTGTCTTCATGTACACCAGGCATCTAACACATCTAGTCTAAGTTGCTGCCTACTTAAACAACAGATGAAGAAAAACACAAAGAGGAAGGTAGTTCTGCTAACCAGAGCCTCATCTTGTCAGGGTTTTCCAGCTACAACTGTAGCAATGCTACAAACCACCTAGCGGGAGCTCCTGTACACATGCTCGGCACATAGGCTGGGTTCTCCTGGCTTTTCCTATCAGTTCCTCACACCTGTTCTCATTCTGCTTCCAGATTTCCAGCCTCTCCGTCTTGCTGTATTCCTCTTCGCCTATCACTGGGACACCTCCAAGTTGAAGCTTTGCTTTACCCAAATGTGATTATAAACATCGGTCTCATGCCTTCCACCTTTCTAGGTACATCCCCCCTCCTGCGTCCTCCCGGGATAGAGATCTTCTTTCCCAGACACAGCTCCTGCACTGGGCTTGCCTCAGTGCTACCAGCAGGAACCAGGCCCATGAAATGGGCCAAACATGAATTACTTGTCTTCTGGAATAGCCAGACGGCAGGCCAAAGTCAAGCATACATTATCACAATGCTTGGGTATTGACTCCACTGTCCAAACCACTAGAGTGGGGAGTGCCGGACTTCATTAACCATGCTTATTCACCTTAAGTTTTCCCCTTCTGTGATACCCAGGACAGGGGATTCAAAGGAACCGGTGCTAAAAAAAAGTTTGTCAAGTTAAACTGATAGCTTTTTCTAAGGGTGCAGGTGTCAGACAGCTGTGAGTTTTGATCCTGGTGCTGTCACTTACCTGGATCAGTGACCAAATTTCAGCAAGTCACATGGCCAACGAGCCCCAGGGTCCAATTGGGAAATGGGGAAATTCACATCCTGCAGGCTTGCCCAGGCACACAGAAGGTCCTCGGTAAATTACAACTGTTTTTGAATGGTGAAAAGTTGCATCTGGGTTAGAAATTGGACTGGTTGGCTCTGAAAGCCCCAAGGAGCAAAAGAAGGAGCGGTGGTGGTAGCTCCAGGGAGGAGATCTCGGCTCACTTAAGTAAGACCTCAGAGGAGTCTCAGCTCTCTAGAGCTGGGATGGGAAGAAAGCCTCAAGGGCTGGTGCCTGGGTTGGGCAGTCCCTTGGGGAGGACCTTAGGAAGGGGATTTAAACATCGAATGGGCGGTTAGACTAGATGACTTTTTGGAGTCCCTCCCCACCCTAAGAGTCTAACACTCCACATTTAACTGATTGGCCACTGATACAAGACTCTTCCTAGGATCGGATCATTGCATTATGTTCATAATAATTTCCGGGTTCTGGTTTTTCTCTTCAATCTTTTCACATTGCTGCCATGATGAATGTGCTAACCGGTAAATGTGGTCATCTGATAAAAGTATAAATTCCTCAGCCTGCGCATATGTTAACTGGCCTCAACCCACATCTTCACTCTCCCGTGCCCCTTCCATGCCTGTCCAGCACCAGTGTGCTCCAGCCACACCAAACGGCCAGCCATTTCCGGAACACAGGTGTCTGCTCACATCTCCCTGCATTGCTCCTGCGGTTGTTCCCTCTCTCTTTCTATCCTGTCCATCGAGCTAAGTCCTACTCATCTTTAAGACACCGATCAAATAGCACCTCCTCTGGGAACTGTTCCTCAGGAGCCCTCCACCCCCATACCCACAATATAGTTAGTCCTTTGTTTCCTTCTAACTCGATAAGCATTTTGTACATAATTCCATAATACCCTTTATATCATGTTATTGTTATCATTTATGTCTTTACTACCATCCCAGCTAACCATGGGGATGTGAACTATTCATCTTTATATACCCCAAACTTGCATATTGTAGCCCTTGCCACTCAGGATGACATTTTATTTTAGTGTCCTGGTTTGTCCTGTTTTGTTTGTTAGTTTGCTTGTTTGTTTTTTGGCCGCTTGTGGGAACTGAGTTCCCCGCCCAGGGATTGAACCCACACCCTCAGCAGTGAGAGCGTGGAGCCCTAACCACTGGACCACCAGGGAAGTCCCTTCCTGGTTTGTTCTGTCTCCTCCACTAGACTGTCAGTTTCATGAGAGCAGGAACTTATCCTGTGCTCTGCTTTATCCTCAGCACTTAGTGTGGTGCCTGGTACATCATAGGTCCTCAACCAACATTCTCTGAGTGAATGAATGAATGAATGTTTATTAACTGAATCAACGAATGTACGATGGAATCCTGTGAATTTGCTTAGGTCCTCAACCAATATTCTTTGAGTGAATGAATGAATGAATGTTTGTTAAATGAATCAATGAATGTACGATTGAATCCTGTGAATTTGCTTAGCTTAGATTCTGGTGGGTTTCTCACTTTACTGTGGGTGACAGGTAACTGGGATGGTTTTATAAAGACTAAGTAAAATGATAAAAATAGTTAAATGTAGTTTATTTTCAGTTGTGTTAAGGGTAGGAATCCACATAATTAAAATTCAATGTGGCACATATATACAAGGGAATATTACTCAGCCATAAAAAGAAACGAAATTGAGTTATTTGTAGCGAGGTGGATGGACCTAGAGTCTGTCATACAGAGTGAAGTAAGTCAGAAAGAGAAAAACAAATACCGTATGCTAACGCATATATATGGAGTCTAAAAAAAAAAAAGGGTACTGATAAACCTACTTGCAGGGCAGGTATAAAGAGGTAGATATAGAGAATGGACTTGAGGACATGGGGTGGGAGGACAAAGCTGGGGTGAAGTGAGAGTAGCACCGACATATATACACTACCGAATGTAAAATAGTTGGTTGGTGGGAAGCAGCAGCACAGCACAGGGAAATCAGCTCGGTGCTTTGCAATGACCTAGAGGGGTGGGATAGGGAGGGTGGGAGGGAGGCTCAAGAGGGAGGGGATATGGGGACATGTGTGTGCCTATGGCTGATTCGCTTTGTTGTACAACAGAAACTGACATAGTATTGTGAAGCAATTATACTCCAATAAAGATCTATTAAAAGAAAATTCAGTGAGAACCAGGCTTGGGTAAAAACTCTGTTAAAAGTTAGGTTCAAGACCTTGGCCAAGTGCCCCAAATAAATGCCAGTGAGCATCAAAGACTTCAGACTCTGGGAAAGTCAGAAATGAAACATAAATGATGAGCAGGCATTAGGACCACATTCCTCTTGAGCTGAGATGTCCCCTGTGCCCAATCTGCCACCACAATGAAACTAGTGCATGTAGGAGGGGCTGGCAAAAGTGTCACTGGCCACAGACTTTTGGAACAATCTACAAGGCTGTGCCGGTTCCAGAACAGGTGAACTCACACACTAACAGGTTTTAAAACTGCTAAATGGGACTATTCATAGTGCTTTACCATTTGTAGGTAATAAGGGCAGACTTGGGATTTCGCACGTTTCAAAAACTGTATGCAGTCTATATACCATGATGGGACCCAATTCTGTTCAGTTCAGCGAAACCCAATTCAGGTCAGTTCAATTCAACCTGACTCAAATAATTCAGATTAACAAACATTTACTGAGCTTCTCAAAAACGTGGACTAGAAACCAAACTCTTCCATATGCTCAAAACGTTCTGCAAGATCTAACCTTGCCCACCTTGGACTTCATCTCCCACCATGCTCACTCATTCTCTTCCAGCCTCACTGGACTCCTTGCTGTTCCTTGCATGTTCCAAGAATGTTCTTGTCTCAGGGCCTTTCACTTACTGCTCTCTTTTCCTGGCAAGATCTTTGGTCAAATATCCACATAGCTTACTGCCTCAATTCCTTTATTTCTCTGCTCAAATTCTATTTCCTTAGAGAAAACTTCCCTGACCATCCTCGCTAAAATAACACCTCTCATCACCTGTACCTGGTTCAAGTACCCAGTTTTGTTTTTCTTTGTATCAGTTACCTGTGCCTGATATTTTATTATTTATGCACTTGTTCCTCATCTGCAGCCCCTAGTAAAAGGTAAGCTCCATGAAGACAGGTATTTTGCCTGGCATAGAATAGATGTGCTATAAATATATGTCGAATAGATGAATGAATAAAATGAGCACCTACTATATACCAGCTTCTATACTTGGTGATACTGCAAAGATTCTAGCCCTCAACAAACTCATGGTCTAATGTGAAAAACATGAGAAAAGAAGCTTATCTGAAGAGTCTTTTGATAAAGAAATGTACAAAGTCTTACGGGAGAATGAATCAAAATCAGCTGGAGCCGAAGGGGGTAAGAGCATGTCGTAAAATGCCATCCTGAGCCTGGAAGGGGGAGAGCTAGAAGGGCTTGGAAGAAGAATCCAGGCAGAGGATGGATTCCAGGATGAGGAAATGCAGAGCAAGCTCAGGGGACTCTGTGGGGACTGGGGTAGCTGAAGGGATAAGAGGATGGGAGGTATGGTGGCCGATGAACCTGGGGGATGATAAGGCATGAACAGGGAGGGCCATTCATGGAGCAGGCCAATCATTTAACTTGTTCCCTATTTATTGACTATCTCCTTGGAGCAAGGGTCCATGCTGAGTTTTGTGGAAGACGCAAGAATTTAAAACCTGGACCCTGATGTTCAACCTAGCAAGGGAGTTCAAGTCACACATCCCCAGTTTCCCAGGGCAGCCCCAATTGCAATGTCTGTTTGCCCTTAATTATCCTTGTATACTTGTTAGACCATGACTTCTGATTGGTGGATGGGAGCGTAAAGTGGCCATCAAAGAAGGAAGGGCAGATAACCACGACGCAAGGCTGACCATGAGAAGTGTCCTGTGGGATGCTCTTGTAAAGTGCCCTGGGGTCTGAAGAAGGACAGTGCCTCCGGGGCTGGATTTTGGAGGCAGTGGAATCTGCAGTCTGTGTTAGTGTTTTCAACAGGTTGGTCCTTGACTTTGACAATACTTTCCTGGTTTCCCTTTCTCTTCATAAAAATGTTCTTCCCACACCCTGCTGCCATAATGGATTGGGGAATGGCCACGTGATGGGTGGGATTCTGTGTAAGGAGTTCGTAGAGAGCAGTGTGACAAAGGACTGCCAAAAGGGCTAGCTCCAGCCTTGGAGTTCAAACTTTTCAGTGAGAACAAAGCCTGGGAAAATAGTCACCTTCTTTTGCCAGCATGTTCTGCCTAAATTCCTGGGCAGGCCTGAACGTGACCTACTGAATCTTGACTGAACTCCTCACACCAATTTGAAAGAACTGAGGAAGCCTTCCCAGGGAATGTTTCTTATCTGCGGGGAAAACCTAAAAACAGAGCAAAAACTTTAAATCCAGAATTACAAACATGACCGACCAACCAGCCAACCAACAAACAGTTCCTGGAATCGTGGAAACTTCCATATCTATAGACACGGCCAAGTACATGTGCAATGAACTCTGTACATGGTCAGACTCAAAACTTGCTTTCTGATAATGCTGGAATGCTCTTCTCCATTCTAGAAGCAGTGTGGGAAGGAGGGTGGAGATTTCCAGGGATCCCTAGAGCAGCCCTCTGGTTTCAATTTGACCACTCCACTTCATGGCTTTGGACAAATCTCACGACTTTTCTAGACTTTCCTTTCAGTCTCTTAAGTTGTGAAAAGCAACTCGGCTGGTCTTCCCACTTCCGGAATCCAGGGAGATTGCAAGGGTGGAAGACCCCCGGAAACCGTGAAGCACTCACTCCAGGAGATTTGATAATGACTGTGGCTGGAAACCTTACAGGCTGGGTGGGGCCACTCCTGATGTTTCCCACAAGGCATTTCTTCCTCGAAAAAGAAGTGGCACGTGATGGGGCTGGGGAAGCCCACCTCCTGGTGCTCTGCTTCTTCTGTAATTTCTCCCTCACCCGGGCTATCAGAGGCCTCATAAATTAACCCCTCAGTTGCTCTGCTCCAGACAGACTACTCTTTTTATATCTGTTCCCTCAACATTGGTGTTTTAGTCATGCCACTACGGGCAGTTTTAAAAGAACAGCAATTTACACATTGGAAACAACCCAAATGCCTGGCAACCTGGGAACCGTTAGGCAAATTATGATGCCTTCACAAGATGGAATATTTTGCAGTCATTAAAAATGATGTTTATGAATGTTCTGTAGTAGTGCCAGGATAGTGCTTATGGTGTACTAATAAGTGAAATAAAAAAGATATAAAATTATATATACACAGTACAATTATTTTAAAAAGGCTAATTTGTCTTGAAAAAAAAGATAAGAAAATAGACTAAATAATCATTTTGGCTACCTCTGGGTAGTAGAATTGTAGATAATTTTAATTTTCTTTCTTACATTTTTCTGTATTTTCCAAAATTAAAAAAAAGGAGTATATATAGTTTTTCAGTAAAAAGATACGATCACATAAAAATTTGTATTTATAGCACCTGTATTGTAGTTGTAAACATATGCAGTCCATGAGGAGAGCAAAATGGACAGAGGGGAGAATGTGATTAAATCAAGAAACCTAGGAAAACTGTCGCCTAGGATACACGGAGACATGTATAGGCTTCGTTTGGGAAGTCAGACTTTGAAGAATGAAAGGGCAACTCAGATGCTCTGATGCTCAGGGCAAATGACCAGATTTACTGCCTGGGAAACCATAACATGTGAAACCCAGCTATGTGCTGGCAGCTGTCAATATCACTATTTCGGAAAGGATGAAAAAGAGTGAAAACTTGGCACAGGGGCAGATGGTTTGAAAGCAGGCTGAGCTCAGAGAATGCTCTTCCTCTCTCTCTCTCTTTCTCCCTCTCTCTGCAGGCCTTTCTGGTCCCACGCACCCTGGCTCTCGTTTGCCTTTGCCATCCTGGGCCAGCCCTCAGTTTACACTAGGCAGCTTCAAGGGCTAATTTTCGCCCTTTTAATGTTCCTCAAAAAGATTTTTCCTGCACGTTCAGAACATTCACATATGGTGCCCGAGGCCCCAGACACAGGGCAAGCAAAGGGCTGCCGGTTCTAGGCAAATGAGAAAGAATCAAAAATCCAAGAAGGCTAACGTAGCTTTCTTCCAGGCCATTCAGCAAAAGGAGGAGGCCACTGGTGACATCTCTCACCTGGGGGACAGAGAGGTTGGCACTCCGCCAAGCCATGCACTTGTCATCTCTCTTGGGACTTTTGCAGGAATCTTCTGACTGGTCCCTACAACACCCTCTGCTACATCCTCCTGCTGCCATGCACTCACATTGATCTTTATATCCCCGTCCACTCTGTGCCAGGCCTGGCTGGCTGCCTGAGAGAGCACGAGATGATCAAAGTCCAGTCCCTGCTGGCGAGGAGCTCAAAGTCTAGCAGCAAAGACAGACATTTGGAAGCAAACGAGTGCCATTTGGAAGCCAGAGTGATGACTGGGGCCACACGGTAGGGGGTCAAGAAGACACAGGCTCTGGAATCACAGTGCTTGGGCTCAGCCTCCAGCCCAGCCACTTACTAGCTTAGCTATGTGACCTTGGTCCAATCCTTGGACTTCTCTAAGCCTCACTTTCCTCATCTGTAGAATAGTCAGAGTTACAGTATCTCAGAGGGTGATTGGGACATTTCAGTGGGATAATCTAGAAAAGCTTATCATAGGGTCTGGCTCACAGTGGCACTCAAGAGTTGTTATAATTATCCACAGAGGGCTTCATGGGGACTGGGGGTGAGGGGCACAAAGTTTCACAGCACAGGTGAGGATGCAGTTGAGCCCTGAAGGATGAGCAGGCATTTGTACTTTGCTTATGCTTCTTCCTTTGTTCAAACCTTCACCCTAACCCCACTGTGGAAGGAACAGAGGCCCATCAACACCTGCAGGATGTATATTTCTCCCATAGACTTTCAACTCAGCGAGGATTTTTTAAATACTTGACTATGGGGAAGGCCCAGGTACCACCTAACTCCTATGGTCTTGCTGCAGACAGGACCTCTTATGGGGCAGCTGCAGGACATGAGGTGGGGGATGAGGGCAGTGGAGGGGACATTTGGGGCAGCAGCGTTTTACCAACTCATAGAGAATTATTTTAGCATTTTAACAACTGGCTAACCATCTGCACTTTTGCAAAGCAGCTGAAGGTCAGTCTGGCCTCTGGTCCAACTCAGCTGGTCTATGGTACATGCTTCCCACCATGTACCTTGCAATTTCCTACCTTGGAGCCTTTGCCAGCTGTTCCTTCCCCTTAGAATGCCTGATCTTATCCATCTTTCAAAGCCTGACTCAAAAACCATCATCCCTGAGTTCCTCAGCAGTTTATCTGCACCTCCCTTCTGAACCTTGGCACTTTCTATCTTTGAGGATAAATGAGCTGCTCAGGCAGGAGTCCTGAGAGGTCCCTGGGCCCCGCCTCCCCAGCACGGGGCCACTTCTGAGCCCTGTGAACTTGGGCAAGTTGCTTATCCTCTCTGCCTCACTTTCCACATCTATAAACTGGGGATGACAATAACAATTCCTCCCTCCTGGAGTTATCATGAGGGATAAATGAGTTAATTCATGTAAAGTGCTTATAATGGTGCCTGGTACACATAAGACTCCGAAAAAGACAAGCTCTTCCTTTTACTATGCTTAGGGCAGGCACTCAGTGCATGTTCAATGAACGAATGAAGAATGAACAACTGAATAAAAAGTCCAGTAGTAAATAAAACAAGTAATTAACAATTTTGAAAAGTATAATAAGAAATGAAAAGCTCAAGTAACACTGAGGTAAAGGTTTAAGAGGCAGGGTCTGTATATACACATCCAGCAATTTGTTTCAGGAGGTTAACATGTTTCTCAAAGGTTTTTAACTGTTGTTTAATCTGATGAAATGATTTGATTACCATTATTCCACTTATATTAGTGATATTTATTAAAGCCTAAGCCAGGGAAAATCTTAGAAGGAAAAGGGTAGAGGTGGAGGAAGCATATTAAAACAAGAATGTTCCTGTTGGGAGATTTTCAGACTTTTAACCTTTGCAGGGAATCCTATGTCCTCCCCATCACATCCGACATCCTTCTCATCCCCATGCCATGGCACCCCGTTGACAGAGTAAACTCTGGACTCAAGCTTCCTACCTTTGTGTCTCAGTTCTGCCCCGATTAGCTGTGTGACCTGGGCAAGCTACACAACCTCTCTGAGCCTGAATTTACTCAGGAAAAGATAAGAGATTGCGATAGTGTAAGATATGCTACTACACTTGCAGGATTCTCGTGAGGACCCAATGACTAATGCACTTAGAAGAGAGGCTAGCATGTCGTAAGTACTTGGTAAAATTTGGTTGTGATGATGATGATGGCCGCTTTGAAAAACTCAGCTCTAAGATGATCAAAACATGGAAACATACAAAATGCCTCGGTAGGGGAGCTGGTCCCTGGTCTCTACACTTCCTACCTTACTGCTTCAGGAGTGGGATTATCATGGGCTCTTTTTCCTGCAATGGGGACACTATGTGCACTGAGTCTCTAGTTCAGCGACGTCCAATAGAAGTTTCTGTGATGTTGGAAAGGTCCTATCTCTGCGGAATCCAACGCAGGAACCACTAGCCACATCTAGCTATTGAGTATTTGAAAAGAGGCGAGTGATACTAAGGAACTGAAGCTCTAGTTTTATTCAATTTAAATTCATTTAAACTTAAACAGCTTTGCGTGGCTAGTGGTTACTATACTGGATAGGGCAGCACTACTAGTTCCTTAGTCTTTGTATCATAAAGGTAAGGTTTCCCTTCTTTTTCCTTTAAATAAAGAGAAGCTGGTGTCAGACCAGACCAGACTGCTGTGGCAGCCAGTTAACTGGGATTCAGAAAAGACCTGGGTTTTGAAATGAAAAAGTGAAGCACATGCATTTGTTCAGACTAACCTCCCATATCAGGAGAGGGGGCTGTTTTTAAACTTGAGCCCCCAGCTTATTACCTGTGGTCAGGAGCAACTGCACCCCCTTTGGCTGGGAGAAAACTCCTGGGCAACTGCGTGTAAACAGTTTGACAAGCCCTGAGGGCTGGATGTGTTTTTTTTTTTCTTTTTTGCGGTACGTGGGCCTCTCACTGTTGTGGCCTCTCCCGTTGCGGAGCACAGGCTCCGGACGCGCAGGCTCAGCGACCATGGCTCACGGGCCCAGCCGCTCCGCGGCATGTGGGATCTTCCCGGACCGGGGCACGAACTCGTGTCCCCTTCGTCGGCAGGCAGACTCTCAACCACTGTGCCACCAGGGAAGGCT
>NW_020175731.1:911525-984385 GCF_003031525.2 Neophocaena asiaeorientalis asiaeorientalis
TTATTTTTTTTTTTATTTTGTCTAGACATGTTTAACAGCCCTTTAGCTGGTGTGGTTTAGGATTTGCCCTGCTGCCTCTCCCCTGGTAGGACACTTGTCAAATCCTGCCTCACCTTTCTCCTGCACACTTGTGGCTAATTTGCTGTTCCCAAGCCTCTTGAGAGGAGCTGGCCACCTTGTTAAGTGGAAGATGATCATTATATTTGGATGCTCAGCACCTTCCCTTGGCTGCCTCTCCAAAGCCTGAGAGTTCCACAGGCTGGCCACATCTGACTTCTGAAATCCATTCATTTCGGCAAATTGCAGAGGGATCCAGCATCTCATGAGGTAAGAGTAGAGGCCCTGCAAGGCTCAATCCAGCCCCCAGAGCCTGAGAAATATTTCTTAGGCACCTATTTTGTGCTAAGCTCTACTAGAGAGACAAAAATCAACAAAAGGCTTATTTCTTGCCCTTATGTAACTGAAAATAGGGGGTGGAGTAGGTTGGGGAAATGAATGACAACACAGTATCTTGTTATTCATGTGATGCTCCATGGACCAGAAGCATCAGCACCACCTGGGAGCTTATTAGAAATGAAGCATTTCAGGCCCCACCCCAGACCTAATGAATAGAATCTGCATATTAATGAGGTCCCAGGGGATTCAAATGTACGTTAAAATTTGAGAAGGCCTGCTATAGTATACACCTAGGATATAAGCACCATGACAGTGAGAATAATAATGGCCATTATCTATAAAGAGACTAATGCATGATGGATTTTAAGTGCTTTCTATATATTAACACATAATAGTTTCACAACAGCCCTCTGAAGCAGATTCTATGATAGCTCCCATTTTACAGAAGAAAACTGAGGCTCAGAGTGGTTAAGTAACTTGTTCAAGGTCACAGAGCTAGTAAGTGTTAGAACCAAGATATAAACTCTGGCTCCACAATAAAAAATATCCAGAGATATAATTAATGCGCTGTGAAGATCCTTAGCTTTACCTAAATAGCTTCCAAATAGCATTTTCCTACTAGTAGCAACTAGACTTAATCGTCTCATCTGTAGACGAAGGCATTTCTACCTCACAAAGTTGAGTGTAAGGATTAAATTAAACTCTGAAAGTAAAGTAGCTCACATAGCACATGGCACATAGTAGGTGCATCAAATGTTCATTACCTTCCTTCGGGCATCCTTATGCCTCCATCAAGGGAGGGCTTACAAGGAATCAGACGCAGTTTTGGTCTCTTTACCTCCCTTCTCAGAATCCTTTCCAGCTCCTCACTCCTTATAGGAGAAAGTCCTGACACCTTGGCGGGTCTCTCAACCTTCTTTCCTGTCTAATTTGTTGCGCTACCCAACACCTCTTCAGAACAAGGTCTTGCTTTCTGTTTTCTCACCTTCCTGCCCTCCATGGTATGCATTCTGTTCCCTTAGCAGAGAGCTTCCTTCCCTATAGCGATGCAGCATTCATTTGATGTCTTTGATACTCCCAGACTTGCCCAAGTGTACAACTTACTTAACCTCACTGCACCTCAGTTTTCTCATTTGTGAAATGAGGAGAGGTGAGGCTAGCTTCTGCCTCAAGGGGTACTGTGATGATTGAATTAGTTAATACACACGAGATATAGAGCAGGACCTGCCACATACTAAGTGTTGATCAAAACCTCTTATAATGTCTAAGAGGAGGTCAACCTGGTTTAAAGAAGTAAATAATAATCCCTGCCGTTGACGGATCACCTGCTAAGTGTCAGTGATTGTGTGTGGCACTTACATAAGTTAGTTCATTAGTCATTGAAACAGCTCCATGAAATAGGAATGATTATTTTTTGTGTACAGCTAAGAAAACTGAGGCCTGAAGCATGTGATCAGCAGAGCCAGTGGCAATCTAAGGGCTGTCTGAGTTGACACTGGCAACATGGCTCTTTGGGCCGAAAGCCAGAACATATAGGTTTCAGACCCAGCTCTGTTCAGTTCCGCAAGCATTTATTAAGCACTTACTATATGCTATCCACTGAGCTAGGCCCTGGACACTCAGTGCATCCTGAGGTTGTAGGAAAGGGATCTTGGAGGAGGTGATGCCTAAAATGAGTCTTGAAGGATGAACGGATGGGGGTAGTGAGATGACGGAGCAGAGGGGAGGCAGTGGTCCAAGAAGAGGGCAAAGCATGTGCAAGGCACTGTGGCACTGCCTTGCAAATCCACTGAAAATATGCTTATGACTCCAGAAAAGTCCACTCATCCCTCTAGGCCTCAGTCATCTTCGACAGGAATGAAGCATGTTTGACATGCCTGTTCTCAGCTTTTCTCTTGACTTTAAATTCCATATCCAATGATGGAACAGTCCTTATTTTGTGAAACAACAAAACACGTTTTGAATATACACAGAAAACTAAGATTGGAAGGAAATACCCCATATGGTCTCAGTGCTTATTCCTGGATGCAGAGACTATGGGTGACTCAAAGTTTCTTCTTTAAAGTTTTTGTGTACTTATATTTTATTTAATAAGTATATTAGTTTTATATACTGTAAACATTCATATAGATTATAAAAAGATTCTAGAGATTAGCGATGAGGCTTTCAAATATTATTTCTTTAAAACCATAGTCCATGGACAGCAAGACAGACTAACGAAGACAAGCACAGAGCAGGGCCTGATGCCAGGAGTTCAGACACTAGTTCTGCAACGTTAGCTGCATGACCTTGGCAAGTTAATCAACTCCAGTTAAGTTAATGTAACCAAAAAAAAACAAAAACAAAAAACCAACAAACTTTCAAGAAACACAGTTACCTTCCCTCAATGCAAGCTACTTTGATTATTTTTTAATTCAATTCTACTTAATTTTTTTAAAATGCAGGTTATAACCCACAGCATCAGGGGAAAGGGCTAAATAGTATTTTCAGCCTTGTGGGCCATTTGGTCTCTGTCACAACTAACCACAAGTGCAAAAGCAGCCATAAATAATATGTAAACAAGTGGGTATGGCTGTGTTCCAATAAAACTTTATAAAAACAGACAGTAGGCCAGACTTGGTCTGTGGGGTATGGTTTGCCAATCTCTGCACTGCATTGGTTTAATGGCCCATTAATGGGCTATAACCTACAGTTTGAAAAATATTGGGATTAGAGTTGCTTTTACCCTGGCCAGATGAAATAAATTGCAGCAACGCTCATGTCACAAATAGATCATGTTTTAAAACTTTGTTTCTTCACAAATAGATCATGTTTTAAAACTTTGTTTCTTAAGTTAATTATTTAGAATTCAACATGCATTTTGTTTTTCATTAGAACCATTTATATAATGGTTGGAATTCCAGGCGAGCCCACAAAAGCCCACAAGTAGCCCTGCAGAAAACAGGTCTAATATATGGTTCTCCCACTCTGGGTTGTCCCCATTCATATATTGACTATGAATTTCTCCAGGACCCACTAGCACTGGGTGGACATTTTAGGGGACTTTTGTGCCAGATGTGATCACTGCCCTCAAGAAGGTGAGAAAGTAGCATTCTTCCTCTGGGGAAAGGCGTTCTGCACTGCTGCTTAAGATGTCAGGAAAAAACAGTCCTCCTGTCTCCTCCTTCTTGCTGTTGAGGTTCCTAGGGTGTCAGCCCAAGCAGTCTTTATGTTGGGGAGCATTCACTGTGGTGTGTAAGCCAATCAGTTGTGAGCTGTGTGGCTAATAATGGTCAGAAGTACTGAACTGTGCAAATGATTCACTTGTGTGTTATTTATTTTAAAAAAGAGTTAAGTAGAAGAGTGTAGTGAACCTTTGTCAACTTTTTTGGGTGCTTGGAACCGCTGATGACCTTACTGTTTGGAGGATTTCCCATATTATTATTCCATAGTTCAACAAGGTAGAAATTCACCTTTCTAGACACCCCTGCTACTAGGGTGCAGGGATGTGACCCAGGCTCCACTGATTTAGAAGCAAGTGGTGTGACATAGATGGAACATGACAAGAGTGGTAGCAGAGACATTCAGTTTTCAGGGGTAATGGTGACAGAGGTCCTGCTGGGAGTGGCCAAAGTTCAGCCTCAGTGGTATAAATTCCAGTGTCTATGGCTCTGAGCAATCCTGGGGTGCAACTTGGGCACTGCTCCAGGTTGTGTGGGCTCAAAGCCTGCTTCTCCAGCTTCAATGCCCTCTAGAAGTCTTCTTAAGCTCCACTAAACATTTAGACTCATGGGACCAGCATAGGCCACACTTGTCCCGCATGACAACATCAGACGTTCCTTTTACTGGGAGTCTTTATAACGATTCACCCAGCCGTCTCAGAGCTATCTTCTGCCCGAGTGACACTGAGGTGCAAGGAGATAAGATCCAGTTGGGTGGTTGTGAGAACCGCCCTGCTTTACGAACCCCAATATCTCTTGTAACAACTCCACAGAAGTAGCTTTCAAGGTCCCTGCAAGGGACATTGCCAGTTATAAGGATCAGTAAATTCAAGGAAGCCCAAAGCTCTGGAAGTACTATACCAAGTACTATAGATACTTGGTATTTATACAATCTATAGTACTACAAGGCCAGATCTAATGTACCAACCTAGGGTCATTCTGTCCATAAGCAATGTTGCTTAGTAACACAGTTGATATTGTAGTTGATATTGTAATTCTTATCATTTTTCCAGGGGAACAGAGCGAGAAAATTAACCCAACGTCAGATTCTCATGCAGGAGTGGCAAGGATTTATTAACCCTCTGCCTACACTGGGCCTCCCAGAGGTTTTCTTTCTGCTCAGCAGGTTCAACTCTTGCAACTAAGCATTCCTACTAGTAGTGCTGCTTGTATCAAGGATACCTCTGCTCACTTGTGTTCTGATATACATTCCTTGATGGGAAAGAAAGGGGAAGGGTTCTAATTAGAAGGCTGGAAATTTTGCATAACCCTGGGTATGTCTGTTGGAGTGTGTTAAAATTTGGATACCACCTGTCACATACTGATGTGCTGGGGTGATCTTTTGGGAGGGTTTCTTAGAAGATGTATTTGGGTACCATTAACTTCTAATATCTGGTATGTTTTCTTTATTAACTCTATTTCCTCAAGTGTAAATTCTTCCATTTGTTAAGACTGTTCTGTTTCTTCCATTCGTTTTCCTCAAATAGTTGGTGATTGGATACTCATGTTTGTGGTTGAGATTTCCCTGGTAGACACAGGGAAAGAGATGTCTGCCACATCTGTTTACACAGCTCTGTTACAAAAGGGGCGAAAGCTGCCACTGCCTAGATGTAAATTCTGGTTTGTTTCCAATGAGACTCGGGGAGAGTCTAGTCTTCTAGGTGAAGCTGATCTCTGTTCCTCTCGGGCAAGATCAGTTACTGCAGGCAACAAAACACTCCTATTTATCCTACTCCTTTTAATTTTATGATGACAAATTACTGAAAGCATTCATGGCCAAACACATCTAGGAATCACTAGTCTTTCCAGTAATGATTTGGGGCAGGGAAATTTTGTCATAGATTTAAGATGATTCTATTAAAAAATAGTAGTAGCTTCACATGACCCCCATCCTCAAAACTGAGGTGTTTACATTTATCATTACTATTTGGAAAATGAATATAGCCTAATCATAATCATACAAGATTTATCTGAGTTTTTTTTTTTTCCCTAAATAAAGTATCTGAGGGACTGAAAGATTTCAGAAGCTCAAAAAATAGTAGCCAAAGTCCTGGAACAACTTAAACTACAGAAATTTTATACTGGTACTGGGCTTCTTCAAAACCCCACAGTGAAAAATGAAGCTATCCAAAACCAATGTAGCAACTGGAAAGCTATGCCCACATGAAAGAGTCAAATGGTATACAGAGGCCTAGTTCCAAGTACTCCAGCCAAGAAAGGCTCTTCTGACAAGCAGAGATGGTTTGAGGCACAACACAATCTGTATTTCAGTCAACAAATATGTTCCAGGCCTTCTGCTCGGCGTGGACAAAAAGCACATAATATTCAGCTCCTGTTCTTGAAGAGTTTATGGAAAACCATATAAACACCATGGCCTTACTTGACTTTGCCAGAACAGAGATAGAGAGTCAAGGAAATGTTTTTGATTTGGAGGGAAAAAGAAGACAGAAAAAGAGAAAAAAAACCAGCTCCAAATTAGAATCCTACCTCCCACTGGAAACGTCTTGTTTGTAAGTTTTGGTATGAAGCTGCTGTAAACACTTGTCTGGAAACAAGAGTCCTCTCCTCCTCTGAAGCCCTTACCTGTGTGTTTTCAGACGCTAATAGATATCAATGCCTAGCCTATCGTGGAACGGGAAGAAACAGCTTTTCGTCTGGAAGGAATCATACACAGGCTCCTTCAGGGACAACGATAATAACATTTTAGAGCCAAAAAATAAAAAGAAGATGTATTGTATCAGCTCCTTTTTGGTGGGGGTGAGGGGAGCTCCCCTTGTGCCAGGCATGGCACTGGATGTCTTAGCTACAGTATCTAATCCATTGCTTCCTCCAGTCCCAAGAGGCTGGTTTTGTTCTCATTTCACAGTTGAGGAGAAGAGTTTCAATAGCGGTGAAATGACTCATTCAAGGTCCCAGAACTAGAAGCAGAGCTGGGATCCAAACCCAAAGGTCGATCTGACTCCCAAATCCATACTCTTTCCAGAGGACCAAAGTGAACAGAACTCAAAAAATGACAAGTGTTTTCTGTTTTGTGTCGTCCAAGGAGGAATGGAAAGACCAAGATAATTGACTCTGACAAATTCTAGGACATGTTCTCTTTACTCGGCTCCCCCTTGCAGCTCATGCCTCTTTAAAACTTGTCCCAGAAAGTTTGGAATCCTTAGATGGTCTCCCTAGACTTACAGACACTTCAACTACACTCTGAATCCTGAAATAGATTCCGGAAGGGAAGATGGAAACTACATAACAGAAAATATAACAGGAGCCATGAAACTGTGTTGAGTTGGGGGCAGGGGGTATGTCACACGATGAGATGTATATTTTAGAAGTTTCAATCTGGTGGCCATGAGGATGGAGCTGGTCAGAGAATATTAAGCCTCCCGTCCAGGGAGATCATTTAGAAATCAAATGCAGTAATAGCAGTAAGAGGAAACGAGGGACTGAACCATGCAGTGAGGCAGCAATCTGGGGAGGAAGGATTAGAGGAACGGGAGACGGCACAGAAGTAGCATCAGTGAGACCTACTGACCAGCTGGCTGTAGGAAGGAGGGAAGGAGAGGAAGGAGTGTGGAGTGAGTCCCAGTTTTCTGACCGAGGTGAATGGGTTGATGGTGATGCCATTCTTAGAGACTGGGGGTGGGGGGGAAAGGAGGAACAGTCGGTTTGGGGGGAAAGATGTTGGCTTTAGTTTTGAGGTGGTTGTGGGCACTCCTGATGGAAATGTTCCATAGGCAGTTGGATCAACGGATTTGTCCCTTCTTTCATCCTACAAATATTTACTGACTTTGTGATATATACCAGATGTTGAGCTTGGCATTAGGTGTGGCGTGACAACAAAAACAGATGTGTTCCGTGCCCTTATGAAGCTCACAGGCAATAAACACACACACACACACATTTGCTGTGTTGGGGAGAAGAGAATAAGGTGCCCTGAGAAGAACCAGCCTGAGAGTGTGAGACTTGACAGTGGAAACTGGAAGGCTGAGCTGGATCAGGTTCTGGAGCTCAGAGGTGGTGACGTCTGGCTGGAGATGGAGGGGTTGTCATCTGCATAGAGGCGGGAATTGAAGAGTGGCGGGGTAGGTGAGTCAGAGAAACTGCCCTATTCTACAGGCTGCTGGGGTAGGGATGGGGACTGAAGAACTAGGTACCCCAAAGGCCAAGGCCAATAGTTTCCATCCTCCCAGCCGGCACGATTCATACTCATAGAAAGCAACGTCTTGGTGTGTCTGACTGAGGTTGTTTTCTGCCCAGGGACCACGGGCATGTTGCCACCTCTTCTCTTTGGGCATATTTGGCACATGAAAATATGCACACGGCACCCACTGATTTGGCCTGGATGGCGGGAGACATGAGTAATCCTCTGATTAAGTTAATTCCAGACTGGATTGAAATATTGATGCTAACTTGGGATTAAAAAAAAAAAAGAGTCAACTTCTGTCTCGCTCATCCTCCATCCTCTACTCTAAACTGAAAGCCAAGAGACATGGTTTAGGAGCCCAATTAAGCCCGATCCATCCTGGCAGAAACAGAGCATCCAGTGAGTGTTTTAAAACCACTTGGAACCATTTAACAAAGAAAAGTGCATTGAGCCCAAACTGGGAGTTGTTCAGCTATTTGCGGATAAGATCTCCAACAACAATAATAAAAGGGAACATTTATTGAGCACTTACTACGTGCTGGGCACTGTTCAATGCACTCAATCTTCAAACAGCTTTATGAAGGATTTATTCTTAGGACCTCTATTTTGTAGACAAAGAAACTGAGGCATGGGGAGGTTAAAGGCACTTTTCCAAGACACCCTGGCTTTTAATTGGAAGAGCCTGGATTTGAACCCAGAAGTCTGGATCACAGAGCCTGTTCTTTAACCACTCGATAAACAGCGTCACTACTGCAGTAGTTAGAGTGAACAAGCCTGTGTACACAGGAGGAGGGGCCTGATTTGTGAGATGCTGGGACGAGATGTTCCCTTAGGAACAGGTCCATATCTCTGTGGACCTGTTCCCAGGGGAAGAGGGGACGCCTCCAGGCAGCCTCCTTTCCTGGTGGTGGTTTGGATTCCTTGCCTCTGAGGGGGTGAAACCATCCTCAGAAAATCTTGGGATTTTCCAGGTAGAAGGCAACCTGGAAAGCTCTTAGTGCAACTGCTCGTTTACAGATGTGGAGGCTGAGGCATGGGGAAGTGGATGGATGGCGCTGGGGAGCAGCAGAAGCCAGGTCAGAGGGAGCTTCCTCTTCCAGGGAGCCCTCCCTTCCTTCTCTGCCATGAGGATTCTGCTTCATGGGAACTGCTATGCTGTCTCCTGCCCACATGAGAGGCCCACTTCTGGCTGAGCAAGGGTTATGGTTTCCCCCTGGAATCCCCAGGGCAGACAGGGTGAAATGAAGATAAAACATCTCCCACCCAAGGAGCTGGTATCCCCCTAAGCTGCCTTCACAAGGAAGCCCCCTTGCACTGCAGAGGCCTCATCCCTCCAGATGTGAAGACCCTCTCTTCTGACCCAGGCCACTTTTATCCCAAACTGGGCCAGCCCTATGCAAACCCATTTCAAAGATTCCACCCAGGTCTCAGATAACCCCTCAAGGTCATCTAGACCCCTCCAGTGAGTTTCTGGAAACTGGGCAATTCTGACCCCCAGCATCCCTCTCCTCCCCCACTCCTGTACCACCCTGGAGGCAATACCTACTCACCATAAGGTGGTGTTGGCCAGAAGGGAGCCCCTCTCTTTGGCCATCCAAAGCCAACACAAGTCTTACCTTTCCACCTGGAGGTTGACTTTGGAGGGCTCCACGTTGGGATTTTCCCATTCCATCTGCGGGCAGTGCATGAAATAGCAGAGGGTGTACAGGGCCTCAGGCTCCCAGTAGAGCGCCCCTTGCTTGTGGTGCAGGGGGGTGCCATTGCCATGGTGCTTGGCGTTGAGGGGCTGCAGGTGATGCATTGCTCGGGACACCAGGTCACCTGTGGACAGAAGTAACATTTCAGATCCTTCAGGCAGCCAAGACTTGCAGAGAAGATGTGCCTGGAGATCTCAGCAGAGATTTCCATCCTGAGATTCCCTCATTCAATGGGAGTGGTCCCATGAGACCTCCAGGCCACACATCAAGCAGAGAGGAAAGCATTTGTTCATTCGCCACACGACTGTCAAGGGCTTTCCAGGTCTGGGGTGCTGTTTCAGGCACAGAGGGCTGCTAAGATAACTCCAGTCCTGCCCTTCTGGGACCCCTTGTTTCTAACAAGGCACAGAAAGCCCTCTGCTTCTGGCCTCCCTCACCTTGGGACACACCCTCTGTCACATCCTCTGCTGTAACCAGCACTGCCTTCTTTGCAGTCACAAGAACTGTCACTTGCCTTTAAGCCTGGGCATACGCTATTCCCTCTATCCAGAATATTCTCTCTCTCCTCTTTTCCAGGCTAACTCCTACTGATTATCCAGGTATCGGCTTATATATTAATTTCTCCAGGAAGCCATCCTGGAATCTCCCGCACTCCCCTGTGTCTCATATCACACTGTACTTTCTTGGGTACAGCATTTAGAGCACTGTGTCACAATATTCTTTTTCTTTGTCAGTCGTTCCCAACAACAGCGACTCAGTCCTAAATGACACTCATTATGCGATAGCACTAATTCATTTGATTCTCACAATACCCTATAAAGTAGGTACCTTTATAAACCCATTTTACAGATGAGTAAACAGAGGCTCAAAGAGGTTAAATAACTTCTCAGGGGTGCACAGCTATGAGCAGCAGAGGGAGGATTTGACCCCGGCAGTCTGGCTCCAGAATCCATGCACTTAACTGTGCTCCTTGAGGGGCATGTTTTAATTTTCTCAACGCTGGCAAACCTTGAGAACACTCTGGTCTTTCTCACGCTTTCTCAGAAGGAAACCAGCCTTCTCCTTAATCAAACCAAAGCTGTATGCTCCCAGATTGGCCATGGAGGGAAGATCCTCCTGTGGGATGCTGGCTGGGCCTGAAGCCCCGACTTTTCTTGGCTAAGGTTGTGTTTCTCAAACTTGGATTGCTTGTAAGCGACCTTCGTGAGTGTAGCTGAATCCAAACACCACCCGTACCATTATCTACTTAATCTTCAATGGACTCCCTTTGTTTTTAAAAATACATATATCTAAAAAGGAAACATCATGTCACTGCCATAAACGGAAAATCAGTATCACCTGCCATAAACAGAAGGTCATTGTGAAAGTTAACCTGATGAAAAGGAAACAGCATAATCAATTTATAGCTGAATTCTGGTCCTGCTTTCTACTCTTATAAATAATGAGTGAGAGCGTTGTTAGGGGCTCATATCAAGTAGAGCCTTTCTTCTGAAAGTAATTAGCATTAAAATAGAATTTAAAAGAGTCACTCCCATGACCAATGTTATTTAAGGCACTGCCCCTGTCCCACTGGAAATCATCTCATGCACAGTGGGAGGTGTTGCACACTTGGGGAGACACTCCTCTAAGATACCTGTGATGGTGAATTTTATGTGGCAACTGGGCTAGGCTACGGTGCCCAGTTGGCTGGTCAAACACTAGACTAGATATTGCTGTGAAGCTGTTTTTTACATGGGATCAACATTTAAGCCAGTAGATTTTCAGTAAAGCAGATTACCCTCCATAATGTGGGTGGGTCTCATCCAGTCAGTTGAAGGAAGGCCTTAGGAGAAAAGATAGAGGACCTTGAAGAGGAAGGAATTCTGCCTTCAGACTCATGACTGCAACATCAACTCCTACTGGAGTTTAAAGCCCCCATTCCCAATCCTTCATTGCCCAGCTGAAACCAAGCCTGCAGAGCCCACCAGTTCTCTGCCATCCAGCTGTACTTTTTAACATGACACTTTCTACCTAAAATCCAAACCCAAGAAAGTGAGGCTCAGTGAGAGGCAGGAGATTCTCCTCTGAAGGCCCAGGGCCTGCCTTCTAGGTTCCCATTTCCTATCTGAGGAAAAGGGCCACTTCTTCAAAAGAAAATTGACAAGAGGACCATTCACCCCCTCTGTGGGAGTGAGACTATGGAGATGAGGTCTCACCTGAGGGTGGAAATGGCAAATATTCCCCTTGCTCTTCCATGCCCATGGCAGACATGCTTAGTCAATCACAGAGCCTGTATCCACTAAGTGTAGATGCAGCCTTAAAAATCCTTCTTGAGGCAAGATTCCAAGTGACCACTATTTCTGATAGGAGTTGTCAGAGGAAAGGAAACTTCTATGCTGCCAGAGTCCTAAGGCCTCATCAAGACGACCTAACCAGAGTACAATCCACTAAGCTTAATATCTGAACAGTGATGCAGGAGTTAAACAGATAGCAGTGGGGCGGGGTGGGGGGGAAGGTTTGCTTCCCTACATCCCTCTGCCTCTTATCAAGCCTAACCTAGAGTCTGACCCTCCTTCTCTCCATTTGCCACAGCAGGAAAATATATGCAAGAACCTCAAAAAAGAATCAGAGGAGGAAATTCTCTTTTAGTGGCAGGTGGGCAGGGAAGATCCCCAGGGGACCTGCAGATGGAAAATGTGGAGAAACATGGCTCTACATGAACAGTCCCAGCTGCCATTCATTGAGCGCCTACCCTATACCAGGTACTGTGAAAAAGCACCTCACGTGCATTGTTTCTATTCCTCACAAGGCTCTATAGGGTATGTTTATATTATTTTAGCTTTAGAGCAGTGATCTGCAACCAGGGTGATTTTGCCTCCCAGGGGATGTTTGGCAATATCTGGAGATATTTCTGGTGCCATGTCCGGGGGGCTGTTACTGCATCTAATGGGTAGAGGGAAGAAATGTTCTTAAACATCCTACAATGCACAGATCAGTCCCCACAAGAAAGAATTTAGCCCAAATGTCAATAATTCCCAGGTTGAGAAATCCTGTTTTACAGATAAGGAAACTGAGGCTCAAGGTCACAAGGCAGAGATAAGATTCCAACCCAGGTCTGTCTGACTCTAATGTCTGTGCTCATCGCCCTACACTGACCTGAGTCCTTCTTTCAGAGACATCCTGCTGCATCTGTGGCCAGCTCCAAGTCTATGATGGGGCCATTTGTCATTATGTAGCCAAGGTGTTCACGTATGCTCCTTTCCCTTGATTCAGTAATTCCATTTCTGGGACTCTGTCCCAATATTAGAATCCAAAATGCAGCAAAATCTTCATGCACAAGGATTTTCACCCAAACCTTATTTACAGGGTCCAAAATTTGACAAAGAAACAAATGTTTGAAAATCCGAGCGTGGTTAAATAAACTCTGGTATGTGATAAAACTTATGCAGTTACTAAAAATGTTTACATAGAATGGCAATAAACGATGAAAAGCTTTGTGTTAAAATGGTAAAAGTGGGGAAAAAAGTGAAATTCAAAACTGCATACGGTGTGATCAGGATTATGTTATTAAAAAATATGCTCTGAGTAAATACCAGGAGGAAAAAAAACGCAAAATGTTGACCAAGGATTGCTCTGCCTAGTGGGATTGTGGGTGACATTCCCTTCCAACTTTTCTGTCATTTCTGAATTTTGAATTATGGCATGTGCTATTTGGTATTATCGGAATAATAAGCTCACCGAGGTGGTGTTTAAATTTCTTGTACCTTCTATCTAGGGTCAGGTTGGGGTACACTTAATCTGTTACAATATTGCTTCTGTTTTATGTTTTAGTTTTTTGGCCAGGAGGCATGTGGGATTTTAGCTCCCCGACCAGGGGTTGAACCTGCACCCCCTGCATTGGAAGGCAAAGTCTTAACCACTGGACCACCAGGGAAGTCCCCCTCTGTCTTTCATGAAAGCACTCATAAAAAAGCTCAAAATAAGGGCTTCCCTGGTGGTGCAGTGGTTGAGAGTCCGCCTGCTGATGCAGAGCACACGGGTTCGTGCCCCGGTCCGGGAAGATCCCACATGCCGTGGAGAGGCTGGGCCCGTGGGCCATGGCCGCTGAGCCTGCGCGTCTGGAGCCTGTGCTCTGCGGTGGGAGAGGCCACAGCAGTGAGAGGCCTGTGTACAGCAAAAAAAAAAAGCTCAAAATAAGAAAATCAAAATGGAGTGGAGATGAGAAGAGGATCCATGTTTTGGGGCAGTGCATCACCCCTCAAGTTCCCCAAGACCCTGGGAAGGCTTTGGCCTTGATTGGGCTAACCATCTCCTCAGAGCATCGTTCAGCTCACCCTGCACTTCCAGGTTCCCTGCTTTTGCTTTTGCTCTTGTTGTTTTCTCATCTTAGAGTGCCCCCCCACCCCGCTTCATCCTCTCAACTACTGATGACCTTCAAGGCTGTGATCAAATGCCACTTCTTCCCTGGAGCCCTCCAGGATGTCACAGATCAGAATCAACTTCCCATTCCCTTGTGTACACACAACACCTGCTTATAAAGTCTAACATGTTACTTGTTTAATTCAGATGTGTTTTAAGTGCCCACACATCTACTTCCCCTACTAAGCTTCACAGGCAGAGACATGACTCATTCATTGTCCTGTTCTTGGAGGAGCAGTGTAGTGTAGTGTAGTGGTTAGGGATAAGCTCTCTGGAGTCAGACTGTCTGAGTCTGAGTCTCCCACCTGCCACTGACTAGCTGCATGATCTTGGGTGAGTTTACTTCTTTGTATACAGGGATGATTATGACCTTTGTGAATTTGTTGTGTGGATTAAATTGATAACATGTATAAAGTACCCAGCATTGGTTTCTTCATTTGAAAAATGGAGATAATAATAGTGCCTAACTCATAATATGAAATGAAGCAATCACAAATCACTTAAAGCACCTGGAACAGGGTCTGGCCCATCCTAAGTGTATATAAGTATTCAGCACTATTTCTTTTACTTTGTATCATCCCATCATCATCATCACCACCATCATCATCACCACATCATTATCATCTTCATCATTGTTATCAGCCGAGTCTCTGGATCAGAGGCCGAAAGGATGTCTCTGATGAGGGCTGGCCATAGGAGATGGAATTGGCACGGGGATTCTGTAATCACAAGCTCCGTTTCAAATCCCACTCTATGTATGTGCTATCTGTTGCTTCACCTGTCAGCTTCATGAACCCAAAACAACAAATCCACGTGTCACTAGCTGCACTGGGTTTGGGTGTCTGGAGTTTGGTTCTAGGAACCTACTTGAGAACCCGCTTATAACCAGGTTTTCCAAATGTCAGCCATTTGAGAATCAGCATCATGAATTCTCATACCTGTGTGCCGCAGGTACAGTTTATTTACTTAATATTTTTCTTTAAATTGGCTAATTCTTTCACACAATAAATCATTTTAAAAGGAAACTTCATATCAGTGCCATAAAAGGAAAACCAATATTTTTCTAGTACCCGTGAAAAATTCATAGCAATTAAAAATAGAAAGTGTTTTGCGTATCACCTACAATCATCTCCCATGCAACCCTTTGGGAAACGCTGCTCTAACCTGCCAGACTCAAGCTATCAGTGTAGCTCCCTCTAAGCCATCTTCCTGCATGCCAATGTGATCCCCCTGAGACAAAGGGCTGCACATTCCAAAATGGGCTCCTTCTGCCAAAACCTATGCTGTGACAGCACCTTCAATTCCTTCGCCGCTCTTCATCCTCGGTCAAAGACCACTTACTATAGTACGTTTTCAAAACCTCACACAACCCTGGGGTAGGAGGTATGATCACCCTCTTTTCACAGATCCCTGGGGATCCGAGTGATCACGTCACTTGCCCTAGGTCACACAGCAAAGATGAGGAAGCCAAGGCACTCACCACCATCATAAACTGCGGTTTAACTTGCCTCACTGAAACTCCTCCCCTTGAAAAAAAGAAAGACCATGTATAGCCCAGTACAAAGTAACGAGAGGAGATTTGTTTTAAAGGAGAAGGAGAGCTGGAGAAACAGGGATGGACAAGGGAAGACTGAACTCTGGATCCAGCAGGAAACTTACCATTCAGGCATTCATTCATTCATCAAATATTTATTGCATCCTACTGTGTGCCAGACATTGTTCTAGGCACTGGGGATACAGTCAATGATGTTAAAAAAAAGTCTGAGCTCTTATGGGGTTTACAGTCTTGGTGAGGTGGACAGAAAATAAACAAATATATAATATGTCAGGTGGTGCTAAGTGCTATGAAGAAAATTAAAGCAGGAAGTGTGTATAGAAAGCAGTGATGCAGGGAGGGTTAAGTGAGTGGGGCTGTCATAGGAAGGCCTCTCTGAGGAGGTGACATTTAAGCAGAGGCCTGAATGAAATGAGGGAGGAGCTTTGTAAAAATCAAGGGAAAAGCTTTCTAGGCAGAGGGAGGAGCAAGTGCCAAGGCCCTGTTGTGGAGTGGAACATTCAAGAAATACCAAGAGGCCAGTGGCCACTTGACCACCTGAAAAGGTCACAGTGCATTCTAGGGGCTGGAGGCAGCAGGACCTTCTGAAAAGATCCCATTTGCATTTGAGAGACTCCCTTGTCCAAGCAATAAGGGCTGTTTTTCTTTCTGGTGACACCAAGGGGAGACAACCCAGAAACCTTTTTAGGCACAGTTGTAAATTAATGGCCCCACTTTGATGAACTCATTGAGTGGGAACAACAAGTTCACAGTTTAGTGTGAAAAAACAGAAAGAGGCAGTTTTCCATGAAGCCCTCATTTTTTCCCCTTTAAACAGCAGAAAGCAATTACTCTAATTAATGACTGTCCAATGCAGTTTTAATTGGGAGCTTGGGGGCAAGGCAGGGAATGTCAGGCAGAAGGGCTGCAGCAAGATCTTGGAGGACACAAATGTGGGATTGATGGGACCAAATGCAGAGTCGAGTTGGTTCAGAGGAATGGATAAAGAAGATGTGGTACATATATACAGTGGTATATATTACTCAGCCATAAAAAAGAACAAAATAATGCCATCTGCAGCAACATGGCTGGACCTGGAGACTGTCATATTAAGTGAAGTAAGTCAGACGGAGAGAGACAAATATCATGTGAAGTTGCTTACATGTGGAATCTAAAAAAAGGGTACAAATGAACTTATTTACCAAACAGAAGTAGAGTCACAGATGTAGAAAACAAACTTATGGCTACCAGGGGATAAGGAGGGGAGGGATAAATTGGGAGATTGGGACTGACATACACACACTACTGTATATGAAATAGATAACTAATAAGAACTTGTTATATAGAACAAGGAACTCTACTCAATATTCTGTAATGGCCTATATGGGGAAAGAACCTAAAAAAAAAAAAAGAGGGGATATATGTATATGAATAACTGATTCACTTTGCTGTACAAGTGAAACTAACACAACATGGTAAATCAACTATACCCTGATAAAAATTAAAAAAAAAAAAGAGGGGATATATGTATATGTATAACTGATTCACTTTGCTGTACAAATGAAACTAACACAACATGGTAAATCAACTATACCCTGATAAAAATTAAAAAAAAAAAAGAAAACCAATAAAACAAAGTAGCCTTAACTTCTGTTCTCTCAAAAAAAAAAAGTGAGAATAGCCAGAGCCTCTGCTTTCCTTGTGGCCTCAATGGAGGAGACGGGACAGACCAGCTTCCCCCAGACCTACTCCTGACCTGGTTCAGGTAAGAAGACTTGGTCTGCCCACCAGACTCTAAGCATTGCCTTGAGAATCTCTTCGGGCTCACAGTTAAGAATCACCAGGCTTGTGTCAGTTTGTGGACCTTTGTGGTCTCCTGATTTAGCTTCTCATTCAAATAATTTGACATACAGAGATTCAGCTCTAATTCTCTGAGTTCAAAATTCAGTTTAATATTTGACAAGAGTTTCTTTAAGAGTTCCCCTCCCCTGTAGCATTTTCTTCAGCTTTTGTTTCACAGACTAGTTCACTGTGGGTCATTCATGTCTTCATTTGACATTCAACAGATATTTCCTAGGCTACAGGCGATGTGTTAGTTGCTTAGAATGCAAAGCTGAACTGGATGCAGAAAAGTAGAAAAAGAAAAATGGTTTGAAATGTGACTCTGCCACTTCCTAGCTGTGTGGCTCTGGGCAAAACATTTATCCTTCCAGGTCTTAGTTTTTTTATCTATGAAATGAGAATAAAAATACCTTTAATATATTTAAAGCACTTGGCATGCAGTAGGTGGCCGGGAAGTAGTAGATATATTTTCACCTCAAGCCATAACAGGCTGGACAGAGAAAGTGCTCTGGACGTCACCACTAATCAAGACAGTTCTGGATTCTAATAAGATGCCCTGAGGATAGAAGCAGGGGGAATACAGGCAGAAGTCTCAGGGGGCAGCGCGGTCCTGCCATCTAGGCGCTGGTGAAATACTAGGTAACCTTTGTGAATTCTCATGTCTCCACTTTAGTTTTGGGGAGAGCATCCCCAATACATCCTGCAGAGCAAACTGCGATCCTCAGACCTGGAAGGAACACAGATCTGACAAACATGATGATCTTACAGAGGCGGACTCTCATTCCACCTGTATCATATAGAAACACCTGGGCTTCCCCCAGAGACAGGGAGTCACGCCTAGTGTTGAAAGCTCTGCCTTGAGAACTGGACTCAATTTCAGCCATCAGCTCACAGGTGTGGTTGATCTTAGACAAGTTGTTTGTCCCCTTCCTGCCTCCATGCCCACATCTATGTGGATAATAATGGTTACACTGGAAATAGCTCACGTAGATTTTTCATAGATCACCAGGTCAACAGCATCGGGGGCTGCTATTATTATTGTTGGCCATGAGGAAGGCCATAGTCAGGGGCTCTGCCCTCAACCCTGAACAGCCTGGTTCAAGAAGAGCAGGGACGGCTGGGAACGAACTCTTTCCATCTCGCCTTTGCTGGAACAACAGTGCTTTCTGGAATCCACACTGGCAGAGTAACCTTTGCATATGAAGAACAGCTCTCTATGTACACAGAGAGAGCAAGGCTGTATTGATTCAGACCACAGAGCAAGCCAGTCTAAATTATAGTCAGATCAGAAAAGAAGGCAATTTTATTACCTTCTGTCGCCCATGTGCACACGTTCTACAGGGCTGACTTAATGGACGTAGGGAACCTATTCGTAATTAGCAGCACCCATCTGTGTGCCAACAATTCATATGCGAAAGTCAACATTCAACGAAAATGACAGCATTTAATTTACAGAGCAAACTGTCCTTAGAAACAATTTACGTGGCAAGCCACTCCTGCATGCTGCCTTCTTAGGTGAAGGGCAGATTTGTTTAGCAAATCCTTTCCTCAAAGAGAAGAACCGGATTTGAGCAGGGCCCCAGCCCAGGTGCTAGGAGGGGCCCTTAAAATATCGCCAGACAAACTTTTGAGACCCCAGCGAAGAATGCGTGGGGACCTCTTCCCAGGTTGCACCCACACAGACATGAACCAACCCTGTAGCCAGATTTGGCCTTTCCAAGGTCACGGGCATGTCTTGGAAATTTGCAGAGTCCCAAACAGTATGGCATTTCTTCTTTGAGATGTTTCCCAAGGGGAGCTGCTTGGACCATCTACATTTGAATCCCTGGGGAGCTGTTAAAATGCAGACCTTTCCTTATCCCATTCCAATTGTTGCAGATATCTCAAAATATCTTTCACACACATCACTACCTCAAAATAATGGGCCATCAGAGCTGCTGCTAGATCTTGTTTTATAATGTTCTAATAAAAAAGGCATAGAATTACTGTATCACAATTGAGGTAAAAATATATTGATAACTGTGTTTTAATATAATTAGCTTCCTTTATAAACTTATGCACTTTATTTTTTGCATTTAAAAATATTATTCTGAGGTAGGGTCCATAGGCTTCATCAGATTGCCAAAGGGGTCCATGGCAAAAGTTTAAGAACAATCGTACAACTGACCAGTGGCTGGAAGACCCTGTAATCGGAGGCATCTTAGGACTTCAGGGGTTTGATGGGAATGCAAGCACAATTTCCAAATTCAGGTGCCAGGAAAGTAACTCTAGTGACCATAAGGTCCCCCTATGGCTTGAATCAGTTACTGCTTCCCTTTTCAGAGGTGCATGTCATATACTCAAGGGTGGGTGCTTGTCCCGGGTGTACAGGGAATTTTGGGGAAGAGGCACAAGTTGCTTTATGGGTCCTGAATTCTTTCATAGTTCAGAATTTTCTAGAATATCACACCAACTCATAATTTAACATACTCTAGCATTTCTGAGATCAATGCTCCAGTTCCATACGGAACTAACACATGGCTATGTCATTTGACAATCAATTGGATCATGAGTAAATACAGTTTTATTTTCCTCTGGTTGGCCAGACTCAGAAAGCACAGCCCCGAATTAGGGGATATACAAGCACAGCAATCATTGCTCAAACTTGGGACACCCCAGCCTTCTTCTCTCCACCTTTCTGCCCCTTTCTCTCTCTCTCTCTCTCTCTCTCTCTCCCACTGTCTTGCTGTCTCTCTCTCTCTCTGTCTCGCTGTCTCTCTCTCTCTCTGTCTCTGTCTCTCTCTCTTTCCTTCTTCATATTTCCTGAGGGCCTACTATGTGTCAAGCAGTATTCTTGGTGTTGAGGTTACAACAACAAACAAAACAAATATGTGTACTCTCCATGAAAAAATATTCTAGTAGTGGGAAACACACAATTTAAAAAAATTAATGAGTAAATTATAGAGTGTGACTAGGGGAAGGAGGGAGGGGAATGATTGCTAATGGTTTTCAGGTTTCTTGTTGGGGTGATAAAAATGTTCTAAAATTGACTGCGGTTACGTTTGTATAGCTTGGTTAATATACTAAAAGCCACTGAATGATGATATACTTTAAGTAGGTGAACTGGATATGAATTCTATCTCAGTGGAGGTGTTATTGAAAAACAAACAAAAAAATAGAGTATGTCATAGGGTAACAGCTGGGAAGAAAGGTAAAGCAGTGAGGAGGGATTAGGGTCCTCAGGGTGCTATAATTTTAAATAGGGTAGTTAGGGAAAGCTTCAGTAAGGGGTAGCATTTGGGTGAGACTTGAAGATAACTAGGGAGCAAGCTATGTGGGTATCTGGAGGGTGACAGTGGTGAAGGAACAGTACGTTCAAAGGCCCTAAGGTGTGCCTGCTATGTCCAAGGAACAACAGGGGCCAGTGTGGCTGAGTTAAGTGGGCCTTGGGAGAGAGTGGAAGAAGATGTCTGAGGAATACAGGAGGGTGAGCCTGGACGTAATTCTGAGGACTGTGGCTTTTCCTATGGATCAGATGCGGAGCCCGTGGAGGATTCTGAATAGAGCACAGATGTGATCCCGCTGTAGAAATTAATAGCATTTGCAGGATTTACTGTGTGCCAGGTACCGTGGTGAACCCCTTTATGGGCATTAGCTTGCTAAATCGCCACAACTATTCAGTATTATCGTTTTCTCTATTTTATAGAAAAGGAAATCGAGGCTCAGAAAAGGGTAGGAACTTGACCTACATCAGAGGCCGAGCCAGGAACTTTACCAGTCTGCCTGATTCCAGAGCTGCTGACTTCACCACGGCCATCAGCACAGGTGTGTGTACCCAGCAGGTGCTCAATAAAAGGAATCCCCTGGCTGGTTACAAAGCACTGCCCTAAGGGCAGCTGGTCGCTTGGGAACAGACAGGGTAAGAGAACCAGCGTCCACTTACTCAGTTCCGCGATGCTGCCCACGCGGGTGGCCAGCAAGGATTGCTCGATGGTCCTCAGCTCGGACTGGCTGAACATGGGCAGCTCTCCCGGTTTGCTGGTCCGCTGCGGGTCTCGGTGAAGGTTCAGGCTGTCTGGCAGGCAGAGTACCCCTATGGTTGGTGGGGAGAGAGAGTGAAAGGAAAATAGATTGTTATTGTTCAGTTAACCAAAGGAGGGGTGCAAAACCTTGCACAGCCTCAAACCGCACCAGGGCTGGTACCACAAAGCCAACACAGGAACCAAGGCTCTGAATCCTCTTAGAAATGACGTCTAGCTCTTTTAAAAGGTCTTTTGCTGATTTTAACAAACACGGTGGCATCCGTCTGTATGCACACATTTCCAAAGGACACAAAAGAAAATCATCTCTTCAGACCTGGCAGGGATTCCTTCCACGCAGAGAACCCAGCGGTCACTGTCCCACTCTCTGTCCCAGAGGCAGTTGCCTCCCAGAGCGCCCTGGAGGAAGTCTCTGCTGGGATTCTTCTGAGAGCTTGCTTTACTTGCCCAGCAAATTTAACTCTGGGTGGCTGGGCTGTTATCTGTTAGACAAGGCCCTGGCTTTCTCCGTAGAGCTATATGTCAGGAGGTGAAAAGTCCCCATGGACTTTTGTAACTTGTATGGTGAATACCCATGGGGAATCCCTGGAATCCAATTATTTTCATCCCGTCCTTTCCATTCCATGAACATTTAGTGAGAACCTGAGAACTTATTTTGGTTGATTATTCAGATATAATCACTGTTCCCATATCCTCCCCAGCCTCCATAGGCAGAGTGCGCTTTCTTGCTCCTTGACTTTGGGCTTGACGAACTTTGGCCCAAGGTATATTAAGAGACATGATGGAACCAAAGGCCTGAAAAGCACCTGTGTGGCTGAACTTGCTCTTTTGTGTTTTTGCCATTGTTATGAGAAAAACACACCCTGGTTAGCCTGCTGGTCTAAGAAAGGTGAGAGACAGACAGAGCCAATGCAGTAACAATCTGTAGCTTAGAGCTGCCCCATAAAAGCAAATGCTAATTTAATATGTCACTGGGGTTATTTGCTACTCAGCATTATTATGGTGATAACTAACAGATACACCTACCAAGGGTCAATCACTGAGGAGACAATGAACAAGGCAGGCATTGTGCTAAGTTAGGGGCTGAGGATACAGTGATGGACAGAATACACATACTCCCTGTTCTCAGTGGGCTCACAGTCTAAGTGAAGGAGATGGACTGTTATGCACATAACCACAAAGCCAAATGACACATGCTCTGTGGTAAGAGAAGATGAGGAATAAAGGGATATCTTAGCAGGGACCTGAACAAAAGTAGTTGTCAATAAGTAGGAAGCACTTATTGAATGCCTACAGTATTCCCAATCCTGCTAGGAGATGGAAAAGAAGCAGAAGACGTATTCAAGTATAAACTCACTGGAGAAACAAGACTGCCAGTGACAAAACAACTGGGGTACAATAAAGCAGTATCAATATACAGGTGCTGAATTATTTAAGCCAACTGTCAGGGTGAGGGGACAGACAGAACACAAAGGTCAAAGTTCAAGTCCACAAAGCACAGAGCTGATCTCCTTGTGCTATGTGGCTGCTTCCCACTAGCTATCTATTTTACCTTTGGTAGTGCTTTGTGACTACCTAGAGGGGTGAGATAGGGAGTGTGGGAGGGAGGGAGACGCAAGAGGGAAGAGATATGGGGTCATATGTATATGTAAAACTGATTCACTTTGTTATAAAGCAGAAACTAACACACCATTGTAAAGCAATTATACTCCAATAAAGATGTTTAAAAAAAAAAATTCAAGTCCATTTCTCACCCTGCTCGAAACACAAAAGCTCAGCAAACAAAGCCTCCTCTGGGACAAAGTGAGAGAGTAGCACTGACATGTATACACTACCAAATGTAAAATAGACAGCTAGTGGGAAGCAGCTGCATAGCACAGGGAGATCAGCTCTGTGCTTTGTGTCCACCTAGAGGGGTGGGATAGGGAGGGTGGGAGGAAGACGTAAGAGGGAGGGGACATGGGGATATATGTGTACGTATAGCTGATTCACTTTGTTATACAGCAGAAACTAACACAACATTGGAAAGCAATTATACTCCAATAAAGATGGTAAAAAAAACAACCAAAGGCTTCTCCTTTGAAGATGGGCAGGCGCGAGGTGGCACCCAACACACACCTCCTCTGGGCCCTGCTGCCTAGTTAGTGGCTCCAGCCACACTGAACCAGTCACTTGTTCTGAATGTTTCACCTTCACACCTAACAGGCTGACACGGTGGAGAAGGCAACCATAGTAGATTTTTTTTTTTAATGAATAATGAATAAATGGATGAACAATGCAAATGACCATTAGATGTTAATGTTCCTATAATCAGGAAGCTGTTCAAGATACTGAGATTGTTCTCTAACCATTGTTTTTCAAAAATTTTAGACTCAATAAGAATGTATTTTACTAATTAAACTTAAAAGCTTTTGCACACCAAAGGAAACCATAAACAAGACAAAAATGGGAGAAAATGCAAATGTTTTCTCCCCTCAGAATGGGAGAAAACATTTGCAAACGAAGCAACTGACAAGGGATTAATCTCTAAAATATACAAACAGCTCATGCAGCTTAATATCAAAAAAACAAACAACCCAACCCAAAAATGGGTGGAAGACCTAAATAGACATTTCTCCAAAGAAGATATACAAATTGCCAACAAGCACATGAAAGAATGCTCAACATCATTAATCATTAGAGAAATGCAAATCAAAACTACAATGAGGTATCACCTCACCCTGGTCAGAAAGGCCATCATCACAAAATCTACAAACAATAAATGCTGGCGCGGGTGTGGAGAAAAGGGAACCCTCTTGCACTGTTGGTGGGAATGTAAATTGGTACAGCCACTGTGGAGAACAGTATGGAGGTTCCTTAAAAAACTAAAAATAGAGTTACCATATGACCCAGCAATCTCACTACTGGTCATATACCCTGAGAAAACCATAATTCAAAAACACATGCACCCCAGTGTTCATTGCAGCACTATTTACAATAGCTAGGACATGGAAACAACCTAAATGTCCATCAACAGAGAAGATGTGGTACATATATACAATGGAATATTGCTCAGTCATAAAAAGGAACGAAATTGTGTCATTTGTCGAGATGTAGATGGACCTAGAGACTGTCATACAAAGTGAAGTAAGTCAGAAAGAGAAAAATAAATATCGTATATTAACGTATATATGTGGAATCTGAAAAAATTGGTATAGACAATCTTATTTACAAAGCAGAAATAGAGACACAGACATAGAGAACAAATGTATGGATACCAAGGGGGAAAGGGGTGGTGGTGGGATGAATTGGGAGATTGGGATTGACATAGTATATACACTATTGATACAGTATATACACTTCTGATACTATGCATAAAATAGATAACTAATCAGAACCTACTGCATAGCACAGGGAACTCTACTCAGTGCTCTGTGGTGACGTAAATGGGAAGGAAATCCAAAAAAGAGGGGATATATGTATACGTATAGTGGATTCACTTTGCTGTACAGTAGAAACTAACGCAATACTGCAAAGCAACTATACTCCAATAAAAATTTTAAAAAACTACAAAAAAAAGAATGTATTTTACATCATGACCCAGTACACACACACACACACACCATCGCCACCACTACTACTACACACATTTTTCATGTTTTCCATGAAAAAGTTCATGAAGAATAACACCGATCCTTACTATGTATGAGGCACTCTCAATTTCTTCTTTTCACTTCTTTTCTATCTTATCAATAAAAATTGCTGTCTGCAGCACCAGAAGTGATTTCATGGTTGACTAGTGGGTCATGACTGGCAGTCTGAAAAACACTGTGGGCTGGGCCAGTTCACAACTTGGCATTAATTGGACAATACGGATTGACGATTTACTACTTAGCGCTGGGCTGGGCTCCACACGGGACGTAGAGACGGCTGAGAGGCGATCCCTGCGCTTCAGGAACCCGCAGCTTTTCAGGAAAGACAAGACCTTCACAGAAATGCCCACCATTCAAGGCCGGCCTCCTGCCTGTCCTTTTCTCTTAACAGCTGAGTCATCCCCCCGGTCACCCCAGGCAGGGACGCCCTGAGTCATCTTTGTTTCCTCCTGCCTGCCTGCTCACCTGCCAAGACATCTGGTCAGACTAACCATTGTTTTTCAAAAATTTTAGACTCAATAAGAATGTATTTTACTAATTAAACTTAAAAGCTTTTGCACACCAAAGGAAACCATAAACAAGACAAAAATGGGAGAAAATGCAAATGTTTTCTCCCCTCAGAATGGGAGAAAACATTTGCAAACGAAGCAACTGACAAGGGATTAATCTCTAAAATATACAAACAGCTCATGCAGCTTAATATCAAAAAAACAAACAACCCAACCCAAAAATGGGTGGAAGACCTAAATAGACATTTCTCCAAAGAAGATATACAAATTGCCAACAAGCACATGAAAGAATGCTCAACATCATTAATCATTAGAGAAATGCAAATCAAAACTACAATGAGGTATCACCTCACCCTGGTCAGAAAGGCCATCATCACAAAATCTACAAACAATAAATGCTGGCGCGGGTGTGGAGAAAAGGGAACCCTCTTGCACTGTTGGTGGGAATGTAAATTGGTACAGCCACTGTGGAGAACAGTATGGAGGTTCCTTAAAAAACTAAAAATAGAGGTACCATATGACCCAGCAATCTCACTACTGGTCATATACCCTGAGAAAACCATAATTCAAAAACACATGCACCCCAGTGTTCATTGCAGCACTATTTACAATAGCTAGGACATGGAAACAACCTAAATGTCCATCAACAGAGAAGATGTGGTACATATATACAATGGAATATTGCTCAGTCATAAAAAGGAACGAAATTGTGTCATTTGTCGAGATGTAGATGGACCTAGAGACTGTCATACAAAGTGAAGTAAGTCAGAAAGAGAAAAATAAATATCGTATATTAACGTATATATGTGGAATCTGAAAAAATTGGTATAGACAATCTTATTTACAAAGCAGAAATAGAGACACAGACATAGAGAACAAATGTATGGATACCAAGGGGGAAAGGGGTGGTGGTGGGATGAATTGGGAGATTGGGATTGACATAGTATATACACTATTGATACAGTATATACACTTCTGATACTATGCATAAAATAGATAACTAATCAGAACCTACTGCATAGCACAGGGAACTCTACTCAGTGCTCTGTGGTGACGTAAATGGGAAGGAAATCCAAAAAAGAGGGGATATATGTATACGTATAGTGGATTCACTTTGCTGTACAGTAGAAACTAACGCAATACTGCAAAGCAACTATACTCCAATAAAAATTTTAAAAAACTACAAAAAAAAGAATGTATTTTACATCATGACCCAGTACACACACACACACACACCATCGCCACCACTACTACTACACACATTTTTCATGTTTTCCATGAAAAAGTTCATGAAGAATAACACCGATCCTTACTATGTATGAGGCACTCTCAATTTCTTCTTTTCACTTCTTTTCTATCTTATCAATAAAAATTGCTGTCTGCAGCACCAGAAGTGATTTCATGGTTGACTAGTGGGTCATGACTGGCAGTCTGAAAAACACTGTGGGCTGGGCCAGTTCACAACTTGGCATTAATTGGACAATACGGATTGACGATTTACTACTTAGCGCTGGGCTGGGCTCCACACGGGACGTAGAGACGGCTGAGAGGCGATCCCTGCGCTTCAGGAACCCGCAGCTTTTCAGGAAAGACAAGACCTTCACAGAAATGCCCACCATTCAAGGCCGGCCTCCTGCCTGTCCTTTTCTCTTAACAGCTGAGTCATCCCCCCGGTCACCCCAGGCAGGGACGCCCTGAGTCATCTTTGTTTCCTCCTGCCTGCCTGCTCACCTGCCAAGACATCTGGTCAGAGGCCAAGGCAAGTAGCCATTGCCAAGGCAATGAATGTTGGGCCAATCCCTCATCTGACGCCTCTGATGTTCCTGACTCTTAATTCAGAGATTTACTACCCTTAAAAGTGCTCACGGCAAATGACACCAGATGACCACGACCCAGTGTGACAAGTGACCCAACGTTCAGGGGATGAGGGCCTCCGCTGGGGGACGGGGTGGTGATCAGGGGCTTCACAGCAAAGGAGGCCTGCGAGTGAGCCCGGAATGTCAGGGAGGATGAAGCACAAATGGCCCTGACGTGTGCTCACAGGATTGCTTTCTTGGTAATTGCATTATGTGTAGCAAGTTCTTATCCCAGGCCTGTATCTCAAACATTGCTTCACATGCTGGTTGAGGCACAAGCAAACGGGACGTGGAGTCTGGAACCCAGAGCTTCAGTCCTGGCTCTGCCACTTCCCACCCATGTTTAACCTTGGGCAGGTCACAGAGCCTCTCTGGACCTCAGTTTCCTCTTCTGTGAAATGGGAGAGATAGGAATGGCCTTGCCTCCCTCATGGCGCTGCTGCGGGTGGGGATGAAGTGAGACAATGTGCTGAGTAATAGTATGTGCTCGACATATGTTAACTGAGATGAAAATCAGTTACTGTGTATAAGCCCAGCTTTGGACTACTTTATGCTTCATCATAAGAATAAATAATTTCTCTCGGAATTATTCTTCCTTCTTTTAGAGGGTTATGAAATTTAAATGTGAAAATATAATTATTCCAAGAAGCTTTGAAAGCTAGAGTACTAGGATTTGGGAAATCTATAATTAATCTATTATGCAAAGATTATATACCAGGGTTTTCCTTTTTTTTCTTTTCTTTTGTTTTGAGGACTTCATATGGAGTACACACATAAACTAGAGTCATTTATTTTTTTGTATAAAAATCAACTAGGTCATTAAGAAGGTCCCAGTATCATATTTTAGTGTTAGCTGCAGGTCTCCGTTTTGGACCACTCATCAATTTCCATTACTGGAGCCAAGGACAGCCACAGCCTGGTGATTAAGACTCAAGTTTAAAAACAGGGGGAACCTAAGGTTCAAATATGACTTTGGACCTAAAGGAAATAATTCCCCTGGAGAGCAGGTGATCACAGGAGAGGGTCCACTATGTTGAAGGGGTCATGGTCTTACCGAAATCTATTACTTTGGGGTGGGTTGTACATTGTCTAAGGGAAAATCCATTCACATTTTCAAAGGGGTTGGCCAGTGCTAAAAGAGGATGAACCAATGCCTTTGAATGTCCACATTTCCAGCCATAAGCAACCTGGGACTGACTGGCTGTAGGTGGGACAGAGGGGCCAGGCATGACCATGGGCTCTTGACAGAGCCAGGCTCCAGTCCTGCCCCAGTCTCCTGGGCAACCTGGACAAAGCACTTCCCAGATCCCCAGTCAGCTTCTGTGTCTGCAAAGAGGGGTTAAAATATCTACTGCATCAGTTTATTGCAGTGATTAAACTAGATAAATATTTAAGGCCTCCAGCCTATAGTAAGCGTCTACTAAATGGCCTGTTCCCACAAATGTGCAGTTTTGTTTATTTAATGTCTGGATTCAAATAGTCTTGCAGATCATCTTTCCAAAACCTTGTGCGACTGGAGACAGACAACTTTTTGGTTAGGGCATTTAGAACAGAAAATATGAAAACCGCTCCTCTGGGTGGGCCCCTGGACCAACCACATGTGGCATTCTGTCTCCGATGGGGCGATCTGGGCAATTCTGCCTCCCTGAATGCCTACCTTCCTATATGATTGTATGGCTCCTTGGCAAATATAACCACGCCATCCTTTTTCTCCTCTCAGCTTTTCTCTGTGTCTCCATGCTATCACTGGAGTAGGATGCTATTTACCCACTGAGAGAAAACCAAATAAGACAGCCATCAGCACTCATCCATTCTCCCCTTGATGTTGACGGTGGTGATGGAGGAGGAGGCTACGTAGGTCTTGGCACCCTGGGCCCAGGCTGGGGTTCTGCCTTGCCTGTCTCTGGCTGTGAGAAGGGAACAGATTCTCCTACGTCCTCCTTGCCAGGCTAGGCTTTGTCTTCTGCTAAGTTATCCCCAGAATTTAAAGTGGAGCATCCTGGCACCAGTCCCAGCTTTAAGAAATGGGAAGGAAGCAGCTGGGGTGCAGCAGACCAGCCCTCAAACTGGCACCAGACAGACCTGGCTGGGTTCAGATTCCCGCCTTGCCGACTTCCAGCTGTGTGGCCTGGGGCTTGCGACTTGGCTCTCTGAGCCTCTGCTTCCCCCTCTGTAACATGTTTGATACTATCTACCTCCTAGCACGGTTGGGAGGCTGTAATGGGATAATCTACATGGACAACCTGTCACAACAAAGGGGGTCGAGAAATGTTTGCTAATAATCTAAGTGAAATTCAATGACACGGTGCCAGAGTGTTTTCTTTTACTCTTCAGTTTATTAAGAAACAAGATAGGAAGTTATCAGATTTTTTTTAATGTTTACACAAGCGGCTTGGAAATTCCTTTTTATTTTAAGAGACTTGCTAGTGGGAAACAAATTCAGGGCTGGCTTGGCAAGCACATTCATCTGTGAGAGGCATGCCATACTCCAATTAGGATACGTCCAGACCATGGTTCATTTCCATGCCCTGCCCCGCCCCATAATGAATTACATTCAAAGGGAAAGTTCTTAGGAAGTCTGAAGCCAAACCATCATAAGAAATAAGAGGTAGAAAACACAAAGATGGAGAATTTTCAGGAATGGGCTCAATAACATGCTCATCCGTGGAAGCTGAAGTACACAGAAGGAATAAGCATGCCAACCTTAAAAGAATATGAAAAAAAAAAAGAATATGAAGATATCTATGGACCATTCATTCATTCAGCCACCAATACTGAGCACCATGAAGACAGTAGGACACATTTCTGTTCTCAAAGGCTCCCGGTTGGCAGGGGAGACACCCCCCCCACCAACTGAACCACCATGGGAGAAACACCAGAGCAGAGACGTTAATGAAGTCCCCGTGGAGCGCAGTGGGTGAACCCAAGTTGGCCTGGGAGCTTCAGGGCAGCTTCCCAGGGGAGCTTAGAGGGCCTGGGGAAGCAGATGCCTTACAGCAGAGTTGAAAGAGTGTGGATTCTGGAGCCCGAATGAACGTTCAGGTTGAATTGCATCTGTGCTACTTCACAGCAACGTTGCCCAGGGATGCTATTTAGCCTCCCTGTACCTCCGTTTCCTTGTGAATAATATGGGAATGGTCATTGTACAATCCTTGTAAGGCCACTGGAAGATCAAATGAGTTAATACATGTAAATCTTGGACCCTATAAATAGCTCAACAAATGTGATCATGATTATAAAGATGATGGTGGGGCTTCCCTCGTGGCGCAGTGGTTGAGAGTCCACCTGCCGATGCAGGGGACACAGGTTCGTGCCCCGGTCCGGGAAGATCCCACATGCCGCAGAGTGGCTGGCCCGTGAGCCATGGCCGCTGAGCCTGCGCGTCCGGAGCCTGTGCTCCGCAATGGGAGAGGCCAAAACAGTGAGAGGCCTGCGTACCGCAAAAAAAAAAAAAAAAAAAAAAGATGATGATTAGAGAAGGACATTCCAAGGAAAAGCAAAGGCCCAGAGGTATGTGCTTTGCATATAAGAGTGGCTGGAACAGAGGGTACAAGAGGGTGCAGAAGTTGGGAGAAGGGGCTGGACCAGGAGGCAGGGGTGAACCATTGAGAGCACTGGGCCAAAAGAAGTTTGGACTTAAAAACTAAACCTTTACCTTCCAGCTACCCTGTTTCTCTCTCTTCCCTTTTCTCAGCTGAAATTCTAGAAAGAGTGGTTGACACCCACGATGCCCATTTCTTCCTCTCCCTCATCTCTATACCTATTATCTCCATTTTTGACGGGTGCCCAGCAAGTTCATGTTCATCCTTCAAGGCCCAACTCAAATGCCACTTTTGAGATCTCAAGACTCAAAGAAGTCCCTGTTCTTAGGAAGCTCTCAGTCCAGAGAGGAAATCCTGAGGCAGTAAGAAAACTGTACCCGGTGTGCATGCTGGGTACTGAGGCAGAGAGGCAGGGACAAGGTGGGGATGGGGGGGGGGGTCACGAAGGAGGAAGTAGTCCAAGGTGACCCCACACGCGGCCCTCCCCACCTGAGCCAGATGCAGCCAGCTTTCCCTCGCAGTCAGCTCAGGAGTGAAGGGGACTAATTAAAGTCTAGGTCAGGGAGTGTCAGCCTTTAGAGCAGGGCACGGGGGCAGCCATGATGTTATTAAGGCATTGTACGTGGTGCGTGGCACACAGGGACACTGGGGTGATGGTGCGGCTCTAACACTGATGGCATAAATAAGAAAAGCTGCAGAAAAACAAAGGGAAAATACTCTGTTCATTCATTCATTCAGTGAGTATTAGCTGAGCACCTACTAGGTACACCGCTAGGTACAGTTCTAGGTACTGAGGATCCAGCAGCAAAATACTGGAAATTCTTGCCATCTTGGTATGTGTGTTCCAAATACATAATTAGAATATGTAGCCAGCTGGGTGGTAAGTGCCATGGAGAAAAACAGAGTAGGAAAGGAGGATGGGGAGTGCTGGGTGGGGTAGCGGCATCACACGGAGAAGGGGACATTCAAAGAGAGACTTGAAGGGAGTGAACATGGGAGCAGGGCTGATATCTTGGGGGAAAAGCAGGGGGGATGTGAGGGTAAAGGTCTAAGGGGGTGGGTTTGGCTTGTTAGAGGAAGGAACAGAGAAAGTGAGCGGAAAGCAGTAGGTGGTAAGAGAAGTGAGAAGTGAAGTGAAGTGATAAGAGAAGTGATGAAGGAGGACTGGGTGGAGTCTCGTAGGCGACTCTGGACTTTAGCTTTTACTCTGAGCAAGATGGGAGCCGCTGGAGGGTTTGGAGTTTTGGGGGTGTGTGACCTGACCTTTTTTGAGGGTCACTCCAGCTGGTGGGTTGAGAACAGACTGTAGGGAGTGGCCAGGGCAGAACCAGAGTAGATATGGTGGAGATGCTAGAAAAGTGAAGGAGGGGACTTCCCTGGCAGTCCAGTGGTTGAGACTTCGTCTTCCAACGCAGGGGGTGCAGGTTCAATCCCTGGTCGGGGAGCTAAGATCCCCCATGCCTTGGGGCCCAAAATACCAAAACATAAAACAGAAGCAATATTGTAACAAATTCAGTAAAGACTTAAAAAATGGTCCACATCAAAAAAACATCTTAAAAAAAAAAGAAAAGTGAAGGAAAAGCTGATGGAGTTGCCAATTGGGTGCAAGGTGTAAGAAAAAAAGGAGACAAGAACAAGTCCAAGGTTTTTGACCTGCATGATTGAAAGGAGGCGTTTACCATTTACTGAAACAGGGAACATTGCAGGAGGGTCAAGTTTGGGGTAAAGATCAGGAGTTCAGTTCTGGTTATGTTTAACTTGAGACACCCACTGGCCACCCACGTGGAGATGCTGTACAGGCTTTCCTGCTCTCTCTCCTGACCTCCCATGATGTAAAGCCTCATCATGTAAGCCCCACTGTGGTTTGTGCTTTCCCCCCTCTTCTTCCTCTTCCCCGTCACTAGCAAGCACAGTTAAACATCCTTACAAGATTGTTGGTTACTTCCTGTGCGCTCCCTCCTCTCCCAGCGTTCTGTCTTTATTGCATTATCCTTGCAACTTTCCCCATAGAGTTCTGAGCTACATCCATCTCGCAGGGGCTTAAGAGGAGAGAGAAAGACTCATTTTCCCAGTTTTCTAATCTCTGCAGTGAAGTGCACCTGGGGATCTGCAGGGCTCGTGAGTTTCTGCTTCGGTCCCTGACTCCTCCTAAGAGGTATTTTCCACCTCCAGCTAGGTCTTGGGTAGCTGTGGAAATGTCAGAGGTTGATCAGATTTTGAAGATCATCTGGCTCCCAGGACCATGGACTGTGGCCATTTGGGAGTTCTCTGAAAAGCATCTGTCTCCCTTGTTTACCAGTGTTATATAGCAGTGACACTCGTGGGCATACTTTCATGTGGTGGTGATAAAACTCAGCACTGGGTGCTACTGACAGCGAAGCTGTGTGTTAGACTATTTTGAGTGAAAAACTAGTCTTTGACATTTCAATTAACACATGGCAACAGGCCAGAGTAAAACAATGAGGAGGCAGCTTTTTGGACGATGGAGACTTTCTTGCTCTACATCAAGGTGGCCATGCATCTTCTTCTTGAATACTTATAATTTAAATGCTTTAATCAGTTCATCCATTCATTTATCCATCCATCCGAACTTCCACTTTAATTTTTTAAACATCTTTATTGGAGTATAATTGCTTTACAATGGTGTGTTAGTTTCTGCTTTATGACAAAGTTAATCAGTTATACATATACATATGTCCCCATATCTCTTCCCTCTTGCATCTCCCTCCCTCCCACCCTCCTTATCGCACCCCTCGAGGTGGTCACAAAGCACCGAGCTGATCTCCCGCTGCTATGCGGCTGCTTCCCACCAGCTATCTATTTTACCTTTGGTAGTGTGTATATGTCCATGCCACTCTCTCACTTTGTCCCAGCTTACCCTTCCCCCTCCCTGTATCCTCAAGTCCATTCTCTAGTAGGTCTGCATCTTTATTCCCGTCTTGCCCCTAGGTTTTTCTGACCATTTTTTTTCTTTTTTCTTTTAGATTCCATATATACGTCTTAGCATGCGGTATTTGTTTTTCTCTTTCTGACTTACTTCACTCTGTATGACAGACCCTAGGTCCATCCACCTCACTACAAATAACTCAGTTTTGTTCCTTTTTATGGCTGAGTAATATTCCATTGTATATATGTGCCACATCTTCTTTATCCATTCATCTGTTGATGGACATTTAGGTTGCTTCCATGTCCTGGCTATTGTAAATAGAGATGCAATGAACATTTTGGTTCATCACTCTTTTTGAATTATGGTTTTCTCAGGGTGTATGCCCAGTAGTGGGATTGCTGGGTCGTATGGTAGTTCTATTTTTAGTTTTTTAAGGAACCTCCATACTGTTTGCCATAGTGGCTGTATCAATTTACATTCCCACCAACAGTGCAAGAGGGTTCCCTTTCCTCCACACCCTCTCCAGCATTTATTGTTTGTGGATTTTTTGATGATGGCCATTCTGACTGGTGTGAGATGACATCTCATTGTAGTTTTGATTTGCATTTCTCTAATGATTAATGATGTTGAGCATTCTTTCATGTGTTTGTTGGCAGTCTGTATATCTTCTTTGGAGAAATGTACCAGCAGGCAGGCAGGCAGGCACTCATCTATTGAGATGATCATATGGGTTTTTCTCCTTCAATTTGTTAATATGGTGTATCACATTGATTGATTTGTGTATATTGAAGAATCCTTGCATTCCTGGGATAAATCCCCCTTGATCATGGTGTATGATCCTTTTAATGTGCTGTTGGATTCTGTTTGCTAGTATTTTGTTGAGGATTTTTGCATCTATGTTCATCAGTAATATTGGCCTGTAGTTTTCTTTCTTTGTGACATCTTTGTCTGGTTTTGGTATCAGGGTGATGGTGGTCTCGGAGAACGAGTTTGGGAGTGTTCCTCTCCCAAACTCTATTTTGGAAGAGTTTGAGAAGGATCGAACTTCCACTTTTAAATTGGATCATCCTTTAATTAATTAAAGGGTAATTAATTAATTTTTGAGCATCTGCTGTGTGCTACACATTGTGCTAAATGATGGAGATACAGCAGAAGACAATACAGAGTAGCTGCTCTCATGGAGCTTAACTTCCATTCATCTATCTAATTATCCATCCACCTACCCTTCCTTCCATCCATCCATCCATTCCTCCATCCATCCATCCCATATAAGGTGCCAGACTGGGACTATAGTGAAAAGTAAAACACAGACCTTCTCCTTAAGAAATTCATAATCTAGCGGGATAAGTACACATGCTCATGAGTGTCACCGGTGCTGTAAGAGAAGCTTGTACATGCTACGCTAATAGCACAAATAGACATTGGATATTCTAACTGAGTGGTGTGTCAGGAAAGGATTCATAGATGAACTGTCCTAGGATCAGTACTAAAAGATGAGCTGATGTTCACTAGGTGAATTGGGTGGGGGGTGGGGAAGAGAAGGGTATAGGAAAAGGCAAACCAGAGGGAGCAGCAAAAGCCAAGGCACAGAGGCAAGAATACTCCTGGTGCATTGAAGGACTCTGATGAGTTCTTTTTATACATTATTAGATTTGTTTTACTAATATTTTGTTCAGGATTTTTGCATCTATGTTCACAAGAGATATTCATCTGTAGTTTTCTTGTAATATTGTTGTCTGGTTTTGGTATTAGTGTAATACTAGATTCATAGAATGAGTTAGGAAGTATTCCCTCTGCTTTTATCTTCTGAAAGAGGTTGTAGAGAATTGGTATAATTTCTTTCTGAAATGTTTGGTAGCATTCACTATCTGGGCCTGATGCTTTCTGTTTTGGAAGGTTATTAACTGTTGATTCAATTTCTTTAATAGATACAGGCCTATTTAGATCGTCTATTTCTTCTTGTGTGAGTCTTGGTAGATTGGGTCTCTCGAGGAATTGGTATCTTTCACCTAAGTTATCAAATTTGTGAGCAGAGAGTTGTTCATAGTATTTCTTTATTATTCTTTTAATGTCCATGGGATCTATAGTGATATCCCCTTTTCCATTTCTGATATTAGTAATTTCTCTTTTTTTCTTAGTTAGCCTGGCTAGAGGCTCATCAATTTTATCAATCTTTTCAAAGAACCAGCTTTTGGTTTCATTGATTTTCTCTATTCATTTCCTGTTTTTAATTGATTTCTGCTCTAATTCTTATCATTTCTTTTCATTTGCTTACTTTTGATATAATTTGCTCTTCTCTTTCTAGTTTCCTAATGCAAAAACTTAGATCCTTGATTTTACATCTTTCTTCTTTTTTAATACATGAATTTACTGTTATAAATTTCCCTCTAAGCACTGCTTTTTCTGCATCCCACAGATTTTTATGTTATGTTTTCACTTAGTTCAAAATATTTTTAAAACTTCTCCTGAGATTTTTTTTCTTTGACTCATGTGTTATTCAGAAGTGTGTTGTTTAACCTCCAAGTATTTGGGATTTTCCAGCTATCACTCTGTTATTGATTTCTAGTTTAATTTCACTGTGGTCTGAGAAACAGATATTGTATGATTTCTATTTTTTTAAAGTTGTTAAGGTGTGTTTCATGTCCCAGAATGTGGTCTATCTTGGTGAATGTTCCATGTGAGCTTGAGAAGAATGTGTATTCTGTTGCTGTTGGATGAAGCAGTCTATAGATGTCCATTGTATCCAGTTGTTTGATGGTGCTGAGTTCGACTATGTCCTTATTGATTTTCTACCAGTTGGATCTGTCCATTTCTGATAGAGGGGTGTTAAAGTCTCCCACAATTAGAATGGATTTATCTATTTCTCCCTGCAGTTCTATCCGTTTTTGCCTTTTCTTTTTACAACGTATGTTGGGGCTATTTTTAGCTGTTTCTTTCCCAGATTAATTTAAATTCTGAATCATTAAGTATTTGAATATGGTTCAACGAGTGAAGGTGATCACACTAGAAAAAGAAGGAAGGAAATGATAGGCAGGAGGAGTGGTAAGGACGTATATATCCATTTAAGAGACTTTCTGGATTCATTATTTGAATATACAGTATGTGCCCTGAAACAAATTTAGCTGTACCCTTCTCTGCTGCCAACTCTTCAATTCTACTGTGTCTCACTGAGACCTCCTTGCTAAACACAAGTTGAATTAATGAATGAGTCCTGGGTAGAGTTCTTGATGGAAAAGAAAGATTAGTACATTTTAAAGAATGGTGTTAATGATACATTAGCACCCCACTGAGAATTTCTCCCTGATAGAGAAAGAAAAGGGGTCTGGAAAACAGATTTCACAGAAGCAATCAGAACATTTTATGCCAAGGACAAATATTCACAGATTTGTCATCCCTGGGATGTCTAGAAACCATTTCCAGGTAATTGCGAGGGTACCTTCTACAGTGAAAGTCTGTGTATTTGGCAGGATTTCAACTGGAAATTTCTTTCGGATGGAACTTCTGCAGAGTAAGAGCATGAAGATCGTTTGTATTCATAACAAAGGCCCTCAAGGCCTGTAAGATCCTGAATCACCCAAGAAAGATTAAATCATGTTCAACCGAGCTTTAGTGTTAAGTATATTTAATTGTATTCTAAGTCTTCAAAGACTGATTATCTTTAATTAAATAGCCTGGTGACTATAGACTTATCACTTATTTGATACGATATAGTGAGGAACTATTCACTAGGATCTTTAACAAGTTGAAATACCCTATGGCTGACCACACAGAATGACAGAGGTGTGTGTGTGTATGTGTATGTGTGTCTACAGGCATAGAGGAGATTAGGCCAACATTCTGAGAGCTGGCTAAATGCTGCTGTTAACATAGTGTAGATATTAATGGCACATAAAAGCATAAATCTGCCATTTGCAGGCATGCATGTGTACAGTGAATATAAATAACTAATAGGGCTTTCACAGTCTGTTGAAAATACAAAGATTACTAAATTGGCTTTTAAAAACATTAGAATTCCATTAGGCCCAAAACTCAGCAGCTGATTACAGAGCAAAATCAACCTCAAGAGGACTCTAAATTCTCATTTGTCGCTGCTGCTAAAAGGTACTGTAGGGGGCTTCCCTGGTGGCGCAGTGGTTGAGAATCTGCCTGCCAATGCAGGGGACACAGGTTCGAGCCCTGGTCTGGGAAGATTCCACATGCCGCGGAGCAACTAGGCCCGTGAGCCACAACTACTGAGCCTGCGCGTCTGCAGCCTGTGCTCCGCAACAAGAGAGGCCACGATAGTGAGAGGCCTGCGCACCGCGATGAAGAGTAGACCCCGCTCGCTGCAACTGGAGAAAGCCCTCGCACAGAAACGAAGACCCAACACAGCCAAAAATAAATATAAAAATAAATAAATTAAAAAAAAAAAAAAAGGCACAAAGTTCACGCCCCTTCCTTGCTTCTAAAAAAAAAAGGTACTGCACTTTTGACAAGGCCATGGGCCCCTGGGGAAGAAAGCTCATGGTCCTTGCTGGCAAAGAGTGGCCCTATCCAGCTGTACATCTGGATAAGGATGCTTCCAGGGAGATGCTTCCTCCTAGCACCTGTTCTGGGAGTTCTATCAAGAAATCTATGATGTAGCCCAGATACAACTCAATGTTTCTCAACCGATTTTTATTATGGTTCCTTCTGCCCAAGAAGTCTTTTTGGACATTTTCTTCCATCCCCCACCCACACCTCCATTATATTCACCATGTCTCTTATTTCTATATTCTGATGCTTTGACATCTGGGTCCTTGCTGACCCTGGAGGGTCCATCCTTCCCAGGGTTAGCCAGTTCCTAGAGATAGCAAACAACTTGCTAGTGAACGTGCTTTTCAAATGCAAAGCAACCAATCCAGAGCCCACACTCACAATCACCTCCTTAAACCGGCTCTCATGCTCCAGACCACTATCCACCCACCCTAATCACTGACCCCGCCCACCCCCTGCCAGCAGGTACCAGAACAATTAGGGACACCCCTCTGCCCCTGAGCCCACTGAAACTAGCCAATCCTAAATCTGTTTATCCTGCCTCGCCAGTTCCTTTGCTTGAAGACCACAATAAAGGGTCTTGCCCACGTTTCCCCCTCTTCCTCTGCCTGCTGACCCACCCCGGTGCTTCCCTGTGTCCACCCATCCTCCCTCCCATCCGGGTGTGGCATGCCCCTCCTCTTAGGAGCCGAGAGTAACAGACTACCTTTTCAATGGCAATTGTCTCCCAATCCGTTGGCCTCCCTGTACCTCAGATTTTCTATTAATGTACTATATTGTAAAACATCCCACCCCATGGAATTTTAATAGCATCTATACACTGTGTATCTGTTTATGTTCTGGGGCCCTTTGGAGGGTCACAAACCATTGTAATCCTAAGGGCTTTTTTGCCTCCCAAGAGCCAATTTTCACTCCCTCGGCTCTATATTGCCCTCACTGTAATACCCATAGTGAACCAAACTGTACTGCACGTGAGGATAACTTAGAGAGTATTAAAAAGTACTGACACCCAGTCCCCACTCCAGACCAATGAAATCAGAATCTCTAGGGCGGCAGGGCCCAGGCACTGGTATTTTTTCAGTGTTCTCCCCAGTGACTCTCATGGGCATCCAGGTGGAGAACCTCTGAGTTAACCCAAATCACAGTTGCTCCCTCCATCCCCCTCACCAGGCCTGCCCTCACACACCACATTGACTTTTACAGATAAGAAGAACCACAGGAAAAAACCAAATGACTCAGGGCTCCATGGCACTTCCATACTTCTGACAGCTCTAACCTGCTGATGGCAGGAATGTATATTTATGTGTAGACATGTGCTGGACAATTGTGTGTGTGTGTTCTTTTTGTTTGTTTGTTTTTTCTCTTTTTCTAAATTGAAGTATAGTTGATTTACAATGTTGTATTAGTTTCAGGTGTACAGCAAAGCGATTCAATTATACATACATATATATCTATTTTTTCAGATTCTTTTCCATTATAGGTTATTACAAAATATTGACTATAGTTCCCTTTGCTATACAGTAGGTCCTTGTTGGTTATGTATTTTATATATAATAGTGTGTATATGACAATTGATTTAATCATCTGTAGTAAGGTGAATGATGGCCCTCAAGAGAGAAATCTGAGCCCTAAGCCCGGGACATCTTTTATTTGTTAATAGGGTTTTGTCGATGTAATTCAGGATCTCAAGATGAGATCATCCTGGATTTAGGCTGGGTCCTGAATCCAATGACGTGTCCTTAATAAGACAAAGGCAGAGGGCCACTCGAGACACAGAGACAGAGGGGAGATGGCCATGTGAAGATGGAGACAGACTAAAGTAATGTGTCTACAAGCCAAGAAAGATAAAAGATGGCCAGCAGCCACCAGGAGCTGGGAGAAACGCACAGCACAGATTCACCCTCAGAGCCTGCAGTAGGAACTTACCCTGCCAACACCTTGATTTCAGATTTCTGACCTCCAGAACTATGAGAGAATACATTTCTCTCACAGATGTATTAAACCACCCCGTTTGTGGTAATTTGTTACGGCAGCCTTAGGACTAACTTATTTCTCTGTGATTTTAAATGTCTCGTACTGCCTAGAGCAAAGTCTTAAGCCCATGGCCACCCTCTCCACTCGAACAACCTTCAGTGGCTCCCCACTTCCTAGAGGATAAGATGGAAACTTCTTCACCAGGCATTTAGACACCCCTGCGACCTTTACCTAACCTAGCTGTCCAACTGAACTTCATACCACTCCCAAAGTGACCGAGGGACACGCTGTCCTCAGCACGGCTCTCCACCTCCACGCGTGCCCCCATGGCTCCTCTCACCCAGAACGCCCTGCCCTCGGCTTTCGACAGGGAGCGCGTCCCCCTTTCCTCAACGCGCAACGTAAACGCCACTTCCTTCAGCAGCTGCCCCAGATCTCCCCAGGTGGCTGGGACCCCCGCCTCTTCCCACAGCAGGGTGACGCATAGAACGTCCACATCCATTCAGTACTGTGGCAGGAGAATCATGATACTGATGAGAAACAGTAGTTCAGGTTTTATATGGCACTTGTTAGGGGCCAGCCACTCTTCACATGTAGGAACTATTATATTATTTATTTATTTATTCGGCCGCACCACGTGGCTTGTGGGATCTTAGTTCCCAACCAGGGACTGAACCCGGGCCCTTGGCAGTGAAAGCGCAGAGTCCTAACCGCTGGACCACCAGGGAGTTCCCTATGAACTACCCGTTTAATCCGTACAACATCCTTCTGCAGTTGGTATTATTATTCTTGTTCTTAGCTTACAGATGACAAAACTGAGCACCACACACACACACACACACACACACACTGTCTCTGTCTCTGTCTCTCTCTCCTTCTCTCTCCCCCCTCCCCCTCTGTGTGTGTATGTATATATACATGTATACGTATATATACACACACACATTCACAGTTGTCCATCCTTCTGTTTAGTTTGTGTGCGTGTGTCATCGGGTGCCTTCTTGTACAAAGATTTGTGCCACAGAGAAAAATGACACACCTTCTGCTCAGGAGGAGTTTCCTGACAGATGTGAATACCCATTTTGAAAATCTGTGTTCTGTTCTGTTATTTAGAACCGTGAGTCAGGAAACCACAGACCTTGAAGGCTGGGAAGCCTCAAATACCACGAATCCAGCTCCCCCAAGTCAGCACAAACGTTTTCTCAGTGCCTACTGTGTGCCGGGCCCTGGGCATGAGATAGTGAAGCCATAGTCGCTCATTACCAGAGCTTACCGCTAAACTCTTTATTTTAGAGGTGAGGAAACACAGGTTTATCCAGAGAGGTTAAGTAACTCTCCTGAGGTCACATGAACTTGGCTTAATCCCATTTATGGATAATGAAAACCCACTTTCAGTTCCAGAGATGAATTACCAATTAAAAAATTTTTTTTAATTGAAATATAGTTGATTTACAATGTTGTGTTAGTTTCAGGTGTACAGCAAAGTGATTCAGTTTTCTTTCTATATGTATATATATATCCTATATATGTATATGTGTGTATATATATACATATTCCTATACATATTCATATATATATATTCTTTTTCAGATTCTTTTCCACTATAGGTTATTATAAGATATTGAATATAGTTCCCTGTGCTACACAGTAGGACCTTATTCATCTATTTTATATATAGTAGTGTGTATCTGTTAATCTCCAACTCCTAATTTATCCCTACCCCCTTTCCCCTTTGGTAAACTTAAGTTTGTTTTCTATGTCTGTGAGTCTCTGTTTTGTAAATAAGTTCATTTGTATCATTTTTTTAGATTCCGCATATAAGTGGTATCATATGATATTTGTCTTTCCCTCTCTGACTTACTTCACTTAGTATGATCATCTCTAGGTCCATCCATGTTGCTGCAAATGGCATTATTTCATTCTTTTTTATGGGTGAGAAATATTCCACATGAATTACCAATTTTGAAAGAACTAGCATATAATTCTATAGGCATAATGCCATGTGGTAGGCAACATCACGGTCCCCAAAGATGTCCACTTCCTAATCCCTTGAACCTGTGAATAAGTTAAGTTACATAGCAAGGGTGGAAGGAATTAAGGTAGCAGATAGAATTAAGGTTGCTAATCAAGTGATTTTAAGATTAGGAGACTATTCTGGATTATCTGGGTGGGTCCAGTGTAATCACAAGTGTCCTTCGAATGGAGAAGAAGGAGGCAGAAGAACCAGTGTTAGAGAGATGCCGTGTGAGAAAGACTGGACCAGCTACAGCTGGTCTTGAAGATGGAAGGAGGCCGAGAGCCAAGGAATGCGGGCAACCCTAGAAGCTGGAAAAGGCAAGGAAAGGGCTTTTCCGGAAAGGAACACAGCCCAGCTGACATCTTAGTTTTGGCTCAGTGAGACTCATTTTGGACTCTGACCTCCCAAACTGTAAGAGAAGAAATTTATGCTGTTTTAGGTCACTGAGCTTGTAGTAATTTGTTACAGCAGACTTAGGAGGCTAAAGCTCCCTATAATTACACCGAGCCTTACAAAACTCCTCAGGGTGCTGGGCGCCTGACAGAACCATTCTGAAATGAACATCATCTTTCTAGAAGTCCAGACATCTAATTTCACTTTAAAAAATACTATCTATTTTCAGTCGGAATACCTTCTCAGCCTTTGTCTTTTTCTCCTCTGGGTAAATTCCAGCATTTAACGCAGAAATAGAGATGACCAAAGAATGCCATTTTTCATAACTTTCTTCCTCTGTTCTTCCAGACACTTCTCTCTCTGCTTTTAGATCATTGCATCTGGTACTTGTTTTCAGAGATGCTCTTGGCGTTTATCCCCTGCAGCCCATTGAAGAAGTGACCTTGAGGGTTAGTGTTGCTCTCCCCATGGCCCCCAGCCTCCTTTCATTTGTTAGTTTCTGTTTGGAGACTGTCTTCTGCTTTGCGGATGTGCTTATGATTCGAGGTCCTCCTAATGGGGAGGGAAGGTAGAGGGGCTTACAGAGCGGGGCCAGGCTCTGTGTTCTGGCATGAGAAGGGGGAATCACTCCTGCCCACTAGGGTCAGAGAGTTGAGGTGGGACCGAGCCCCTTCCAGGAGAAGGAAGGATGCATCCACCACTTCAAGGGAGGGAGATGGTGGCAAATGGCTCCTCTGGGGACTCAGAGAATAAGAGCGTTGATTTTTCTGACACAGAAAAGCTGTCCCTCCTGGGAACATGAGTGATTGTGAGAAATGCCTCATCGTCCAGCATTCAACAAAATATTCACTGAAAACCTTCTTAGTGCCAGATTTTGTGCAGGGGGTATAGACGATGAAGATGATGGTGATGGTACTGACGGTGATGATGGTGATGACTGCAGCTAACACCCACTATGTGCCAGGCACTAAGTACTTTTTTCTAAGTACTCTTCATATACTCACATGTTTTATATCTTCAGGTGGTGGGCATGAACTATTTGCTGAATTAATGAATAGTGAATGACTTGGTCTCTACCACCCTAAGCTCACAGAATGAAGGGAAGATGGGTGAGGGGAAATAGAAATAGAAACAGTAATTGTGATAGAAAAAGACAGAGTAGTGGGTTTAAATCTAGCTCTGTTTTCTATTAACTCTCCAGCCAAATTAATGAACCTCTCTGTGCCTCAGTTTCCTCATTTGTAAAGTGGGGATGATCAGAATAGCATTTACCTCATAGGGTTGTTTTGCATGTACCCATAGCTGAACGGTATCTGGCACACAGTAGATGCTCAATAACTGGTTTCTTGTCATTACAAGATGCTCAGCAGAATTCATCTAAGCCACTCGAAGGCAGATTTGGTTGCTTCAGGTTCCTAATTTGGCTTCTCTCCTAAACCAGTTCTCAGAATCTAATGAGGAGTCTTTGTTGCCGCCATTCTTGCTGCCATTCTGGACAATAAAATCCCCACACCTGATTTCCTATTTTGCATCTTTATCTCTCCCCAGCCAAGGAAGACTTCAGCAGACAGATGACATCTGAGCTGAGTCCTTAGGAATGTGTAATTTTTTTTTAACATCTTTATTGGAGTATAATCGCTTTACAATGGCGTGTTAGTTTCTGCTTTATAACAAAGTGAATCAGTTATACATATACATATGTTCCCATATCTCTTCCCTCTTGCACCTCCCTCCCTCCCACCCTCCCTATCCCACCCCTCTAGGTGGTCACAAAGCACCAAGCTGATCTCCCTGTTCTATGCGGCTACTTCCCACTAGCTATCTATTTTACATTTGATAGTGTATATATGTCCATGCCACTCTCTCACTTGGTCTCAGCTTACCCTTCCCCCTCCCCATATCCTCAAGTCCATTCTCTAGTAGGTCTGTGTCTTTATTCCTGTCTTGCCCCTAGGATCTTCATTTTTTTAGATTCTATATATATGCGTTAGCGTACGGTGTTTGTTTTTCTCTTTCTGACTTACTTCACTCTGTAGGACAGACTCTAGGTCCATCCACCTCCCTACAAATAACTCAATTTCGTTTCTTTTTATGGCTGAGTAATAGGAATGTGTAATTTTAAAAAGAGAGGGAGTTAATAAAAAAGGAAGAAGGAGCTGGTCTGGCTAGAGGGGGAAAGTAGGGGAGAGAGGTGATTCCTGGGGAAATGCCAGGCAGCAGGCGGTGCCTGCGGATAAGGCAGGAGCCCAGGCGGCAGGAGGCAGAACTATAGGATGAAAACCCTTAACCAGTACGTTAACATTTTACAGGTTCAGTGGGAGCCATTAAAATTTCCAAAGGTTTATAAACCCATAATTGTTATGCATATCCTGGAGGGTGGCATTAGTACCACCCTTATCCTAGTGGTGGCATTAGTACCACTACAAAAGGTAGCTGTAGGAATAATGGCATTAATAGTCACGGCAGCGATCACCGTAGTAGGAGTAATAGCAGCAGCATTGCGGAAACTCAGACGTCATCATCATCACCATCTTTCTTACAGTTACTTTCATTTAGTACTTACTATGTGCCATTCTAAATACTTTTGAGTCTTATCACATTTAATCCTCACAGTAACCATATGAGGTAGTTACTATTATTATCCCCGTTTTACAGATGAGAAAACAGAGGCAGGATAGAGTTATGTGACTTGGGCAAAGCTACAATTGGAACCCAGAGACCCAAGACCTGGATGCTTGTAAAAGACTATATTAGGCACAGTGAGGAGCTGCCCTGGCTGACCCCATGGGAAATGGACATCGGAGCTAATACCTGAAGAGGCCCTGGTACCTTCAGCAGTACCAGCTGAAGATAGGAAGGGCTTCCCCAAAGTTCAGGGAGCACTCAGGGACGGGAGCCCCTTAGTTTTTTCTTTTTTTTTTTTTTCGCGGTACGCGGGCCTCTCACTGTTGTGGCCTCTCCTGTTGCGGAGCACAGGCTCCGGACGCGCAGGCCCAGCGGCCACGGCTCACGGGCCTAGCCTTTCCGCGGCATGTGGGATCTTCCCGGACCAGGCCACGAACCCATGTCCCCTGCATCGGCAGGCAGACTCTCAACCACTGCGCCACCAGGGAAGCCCTACCCTCTGCTTTCTGGTCAGCTCCTTACCCCTGACTTTCCCAGACCACTCATCAGCGACTCAGCTCCATACGCTCTGGGCTCATCCTGACTTTTCTGTCCCAGCCCCACTTATTGTGGGAGGGGGAGGTCTTGGCAGGACTCATTTTGTAGGCCAGGAATCCCAGGCTGTTGCATGAGATCCTAGGAATCTCGAAGTGCTTCTCAGATCTCCTTTGCTTCCAACCAAGACCCAGGATTCAATGTTCAAGTGGGTCCTACACTGTCTGTACTGTTGTGGCCTCTCCTGTTGCGGAGCACAGGCTCCGGACGCGCAGGCCCAGCGGCCACGGCTCACGGGCCTAGCCTTTCCGCGGCATGTGGGATCTTCCCGGACCAGGCCACGAACCCATGTCCCCTGCATCGGCAGGCAGACTCTCAACCACTGCGCCACCAGGGAAGCCCTACCCTCTGCTTTCTGGTCAGCTCCTTACCCCTGACTTTCCCAGACCACTCATCAGCGACTCAGCTCCATACGCTCTGGGCTCATCCTGACTTTTCTGTCCCAGCCCCACTTATTGTGGGAGGGGGAGGTCTTGGCAGGACTCATTTTGTAGGCCAGGAATCCCAGGCTGTTGCATGAGATCCTAGGAATCTCGAAGTGCTTCTCAGATCTCCTTTGCTTCCAACCAAGACCCAGGATTCAATGTTCAAGTGGGTCCTACACTGTCTGTGTGCTTGGAGCTGAACAGAGCTAGGCTCATACCTGTCCTCTTTTCTTACTTACTGTGTGGCTTTGGGCAAGTCACTTGACCTCTCTGAGTCTCAGTTCTTATGTCTGTAAAGTGTGGATAATAATGTCTCCCTTTGCAGGGTTCTTGTGAGGTCTAAGAAGGTAATATACCGTTCTAGGACTGTCATAACAAAGTACCACAAACTCAGTGGCTTAAACTAAAGACATTCATTATCTCACGGTTCTAGAGGCTAGACATCTGAGATCAAAGTGTTGGCAGGGCTGGTTCCTACTAAGGGCTGTGACAGAGAATCTGTCCCATGCCTCTCCCCTATATTCTGGTGGTTTGCTGGTAATCCTGGGCATTCCTTGGCATGAAGAAGCATCACCCTAATCTGGGCTTTCATTGTCACATGGTGTTCTTTCTGTGTGCATGTATGCCTGTGTCCAAATTTGCCTTTTTTATAAGGGCATCAGTTGTACTGGATTAGGGACCCATCCTACTCCAGTATGACCTCATCTTAACTAACTACATCTGCAACGAACTTATTTCCAAATAAAGTCACATTCTGAAGTGCTGGGTGTTAAGACTTTTGGGAGGACACAATTCAAACCATAACACATACATAAAGATACCAAGCATAGGATGGATTCTCAAAAAATGCCAGACCCTTTTCCTTCTCCCATGAAAGAGGAGCTGGCCTCAGAGGCTGAGAGAAGGCTCCAGCACTCTGGGGTTGCTTTGCTGATGGTTGCAGGCTCTGCTTGCTGCTGCCTGCAAGTGCCATCAGAGTTCTCCCTTCATGCTCCAGCCCGACTTACCCATCAGGGACGTCCTGCCCCAGAGGGTGCCTCCCTGCCCCACACAGAGGGTATCTTCTACACCATGGCTCCCGCCGCCTGGGACAGTGTAGGGAGAGGGCCAAGCCTTGGCAGGGAGAGGCCAACCCGCTCTCCATCTTTCTTGCTCATCCTTCCCTGCAGAGACCCTGAGTTGGGAGGCCCCAAGAGCTACCTCAGTCCCCAGGTGACTCCTCTGGGCTGGAGCCTGGCCTTTTCCCTCTATTTTCTATGATGGAAGAGAATTCTTTTCTCTGTGGCTTGGTCCTGGGGAAACTTAGCTCATTTCTCCAGCCCTGGGGGTTACCCCGCTTCCTGTTTGTCGAACGTCATTCTGATCTTAACAGCAGCACCGCGAAAACAATACCTACTAAACACTGATGCCGGGTGGCACTTATTAGCACAAAGTTCCTTCCAGGCCCTCTGTTCATTCTGCATGGCAGCTGCCCACCGGGTTACCTCTGGGAAGGCGAGCAGCTGCCCAAGGGCACAAAGCTAAAAATAAGCAGAGAGGTCAGCACAGGTTCTGCCCCGCGACGGTCCCCGCATGTGCTGGCTTGAACTGTGACACTGCTTTCTCTGGTTGTGCTGAGTGGGGTTGGTCGGCCTCCTCTAGAGGGTCTGAAAGAGTCCTAGGGGGTGGTGCAGGGTGTGGGGGAATGCCTACGATGGAAGGGGGATGAAGACAGGAGAGCAAGCAGGCTGGGGGCGGTCGGAGGGACAGGGGCACAGGACGCCGGAATGGGAGGGGGTGCAGGCTTGGACGACAGCACCTGGGCCACTGGCTTTACGAGGGTCCTGTGGTGTGGCGGGAAAGGGTCCAGCTTTGGAGCCAGGAAAAGCCAAGTGCATATCCTTTCTCTGGCTTTCCAAGGGGCACCCTGAGCAAGGTACCCCAGGGACTCTGACCCTCAGCCTCCACATCTGAAGGTGGAGAGAGGACAGCACACACTGCACCCGGATGGGGCAACATCTCGGGGTCGGCAGCATCACCCCCATTCTTCAGGTGAGAAAATGGTCAGTGAATTATTGGGAGGTGTCCATCCCTGGAGGTGAGAATGCAGCAGCACAGGAAAGGGGCAAAGTGGGAGGGGCTTCTTTTCACTCCCAAAATCTAAATTCTCATCCAAGGGCTTCAGAAACATAATTTGATAAAGTCTGAGAATTGTTCCATTTTATAACCGTCTCCCCAAAGCCCAAGCCATGACTCAACCCAGTTCTTAAATGCAATGGTGTATCACTGCTAACTCCTCCATCCCACCCACTGGACTGTGCTCTGTGGGGGAAGGACTGGGCTCCATTCAGCTGGCAGTGCTGGCTCTTAGCTCAAGGGCCAGTACAAAGGGAATGCCTGGCTGGTGTTTGTTGGATGAATAAATGAATGAATGAGCAAAAGAAAGAACGAATTCCCTGGTGGTCCAGTGGTTAGGAATCTGCTCTTTCACTGCCGAGGGCCTGGGTTCAAACCCTGGTCGGGGAACTAAGATCCCACAAGCCATGTGGTGTGGCCAAAAAACAAAAAATAAAAAATAAATAAAAGGAAACAGCACACTTCTGGTACCATGTTCCTTCCTATTTATTAACGTTGTCAGTAGACCCGAAGAACAGAGTGTGACAACAAGGTGTGTGGACCTGCTCTCACCAACAGGGCAACCAAGATGCTGAGGCATGTAACCCAGCAGCTATTCACTTGGGTGATGAATGAATGAAGTGTGGAAAGCTGTTCCTCTCCTTATCTTAGTCTTTTTTTTTTTTTTTTTTAAACATCTTTATTGGGGTATAATTGCTTTACAATGGTGTGTTAGTTTCTGCTTTATAACAAAGTGAATCAGCTATACATATACATATGTTCCCATATGTCTTCCCTCTTGCGTCTCCCTCCCTCCCACTCTCCCCATCCCACCCTTCCAGGCTGTCACAAAGCACCGAGCTAATATCCCTGTGCCTTGCGGCTGCTTCCCCCCAGCTATCTACCTTACTACGTTTGTTAGTGTGTATATGTCCATGACTCTCTCTCGCCCTGTCAAAACTCACCCTTCCCCCTCCCCATATCCTCAAGTCTGTTCTCCAGTAGGTCTGCGTCTTTATTCCTGTCTTACCCCTAGGTTCTTCATGACATTTTTTTCCCTTAAATTCCATATATATGTGTTAGCATACGGTATTTGTCTTTTTCTTTCTGACTTACTTCACTCTGTATGACAGACTCTAGGTCTATCCATCTCATTACAAATAGCTCAATTTCATTTCTTTTTAAGGCTGAGTAATATTCCATTGTGTATATGTGCCACATCTTCTTTATCCATTCATCCGATGATGGGCGCTTAGGTTGTTTCCATCTCCGGGCTATTGTAAATAGAGCTGCAATGAACATTTTGGTACATGACTCTTTTTGAATTTTGGTTTTCTCAGGGTATATGCCCAGTAGTCCTTATCTTAGTCTTGAAGGCAGGATGATTCCTCAGCCACAGAGGCCCACCTACTCAGATGTACAGTTATTATTATGTGATGATGACATAGAGGTGTGGTCCCAGCAGGCTTTGGAGTCCAGCAGATCTGACTTCCAATCCTGACTCTGCCTCTCACAAGCTGTGTGGTCTTGACCAGTGATTCAACCTCTGTGCCTCTTTCCTCACCTACACAAGGGGCTATCGAGACTTCAGGATGGTTGCGAAGAGTGAATTAAGTGAGGCAATTATTTCAAAGTTCCCAGCGCAGCCCTGGAAACGCTGAATGTGGCCAACACACAAGAGCACCCTTTCTCCCCTAATCCTTGTTGTAGGTCGAGAAGCAAATTGCTTTGCCCAACCATGCCTCTGTTTCTCCCTCTGTGAAGTGGGGTCAGTGACATCTGCCCAGCCTCCCTCACAGGACTGTTGTAATGAGATGAAGAAAATGAAAGTGCTATTTCTCCAAAGAAGAAATACAAATGGCCAACAGGCACATGAAAAACTGCTCAACATCGCTAATTATTAGAGAAATGCAAATCAAAACTACAATGAGGTACCACCTCATTTAATAATGGTCGGAATGGCCATTATTAAAAACTCTACAAATACAATAACAAATGCTAGAAAGGGTGTAGAGAAAAGGAAATCCTCCTACCCTGTTGGTGGGAATGTAAATTGGTGCAGCTACTGTGGAAAACCATATGGAGGTTCCTCAGAAAACTAAAAATAGAATTACCATATGATCCAGCAGTCCCACTCCTGGGCATATATCTAGACAAAACTCTAATCCAAAAAGATACATGTTCCCCTATGTTCATAGCAGCACTATTCACAATAGCCAAGACATGGAAACAACTTAAATGTCCATTGACAGATGAAAGGATAAAGAAGATGGTGGTACATATATACGATAAAATACTACTCAGCCACAAAAGGAGAATGAAATAATGCCATTTGCAGCAACATGGATGCAACTAGAGATTGTCATACTAAGCGAAGTAAGTCAGAGAGAGAAAGATAAATACCATATGATATCACTTATATGTGGAATCTAAAATATGACACAAATGAACTTACCTATGAAACAGAAACAGAATCACTAACATAGACAACAGACTGGTGGTTGTCAAGGGGGACGGGGTTGGGGAAGGGATGGAGTGGGAGGCTGGGGTTAGCAGATGTAAGCTATTATATACAGGATGGATACACAACAAGGTCCTATGTTCAGTATCCTATGATAAACCATAATGGAAAAGAGTATTAAAAAAAGAATGTATACAGTATACATATAACTGAATCACTTTGCTGTACAGTAGAAATGAACATAACATTGTAAATCAACTATACGTCAATAAAAAAATTGTTTACAAAAAAGAAAATGAAAGTGCTTTGTAAGCATAAATGCACCGAAAGGGGTTGTTTTTATTTTGTGGTTAACTCCAACCGCCATTTGCTCCAATTCAATTATTGAGGGCATTAGAGAGAGCTTCCTGCGTGGGCTTCATCCTGGTGAATATCCATATCCCTCTCTCCGGGACACTATCATTTCTGTTCCCGTAGCCCAAGAAATCCAGAGGCCACCATCTCTGCCAATTCCCCCAGTCCAGATGGAATAATATTCTTATCAAAGTGGGTAGAAGACGCCCTCTTCAGTCCATTGCGGGGGTGATTTCCAGTCTCAGTGATGATGGTTGGACTGTCACCCAGGACAGGGTTGTCACCCTCTACCACTTGCCTGTGATATACTCCCTCTCGGGAGCCCTGGCTGACCTTGGGATGGGGATTGGGAATGGGCACCCACAGTGCAAACCCACAGTCTCCTTAAGCAGTCCCGTTTTCCGGCAATAAACCTAGGAAAGTGGAGGACAGCTAAGGAACAGCTGCCCAAGCATTCCCTGGAATTTGGGGGTTACTCTCCCAGTCATGTCAGTGTGCCTGGAGCAAGGTAAGATTAAAGAGTTGACAAACAGAGATCCACCTATGAGTGGCTTTTATGTTTGCAATGGGCCTATTATTCCCTAACTATTGTATATAAATATAATTTTTGTCAAACAATATTTTAAATGCCTCAGGGCATCTCCTAATGGAACAGAGCCCTGCTATCTGCAGTAAATCTTTAAAAAACATTTTTCTTAAGATTCAATACCATGCTTTTTTGAACTCTTCAATTAATCGGGGACACTCAGGTTGCTTCCACTTGGGAGCTATTACAAACAACAATAACTGAGGTTCATGGATATCAACACGCACACAGTCCTGTGAAATCTGTGTTGCTCTGAGGATGATTCCTCAGAAGTCAAAGTACCGGATCAGGGTGAGAATCATTTTTTAAATGGCCTTTGACATGTGTTGCCAAATTAGTTGTCTAAAGGTTGTACCCCAAGTAACGTCCATAAGTGCCAATTTCACCACACCTTTCCCAGCATTAAGTGTTATCAGGGCTGCCAAGATCATAGCCAAGTAATATGTTGTGAATAGAAGTATCACAAAGAGAACTTGAGATGTCTTTTTCTTGGAAATCACAGCCATCTTTGATGAAACTGAGCAGGACCCTATGTTCCCCCAGGCCAATTACCTCTGCCTGCCTTTTGTGTGTAGAAAAACTTTAGCCAAAGAATAAGTTTAATCGGAGAAATGAGAAAATGCAGAAGCAAAGGAAAACAGTCAAACAGAACAAAATAATAATAGTTTAGTCATTAAGCAAAGTCAAGGACCTTTAGTTCCTCTTCAAGGGCTATAGACAATATTCTGAGCCATATCCTGTGAGCTGTTTTGTAGATACGGAAACCCTCACCAGGTGGAAGAAGTTAACTACATGATGACCAGACTGTAGCCATGACATAAGCGGCCACGATTCCGAGAACTGGCTTCAAAGAAATGGGAACCAATAGACCCTGGAACTAGAGACTAACTGTACTTAAAACAAGATGACGCTGATCAGACCACCGCATGACCAATTTTGAGAAGACTGTCAGAGCTGACTGTGCTGTTTCTTCATGTAGCCCCCTCCCTCCGCCTCTACACAACTGAAACTCCCCTTTAAAAGTTCTTGCCCACTGATTGTCAGTGGGGGAATTGGCCTTTGGACACGAGTCTACTCTCTCCCGAGTTGCCAGCCTCTGAAATAAAGCAAACTTTCCTTTCCACCAACCTTGCCTCTCTAGTATGGGTTTTAGAGCGGTGAGCAGCCAGACCACACTTTTGGTAACAAAGTCATAGTACATTTCTATCACCCCCAAGCACAAAGATTGAAGTTGCCAGCTAAGGGTATGAAGCTTGCAAAGGAACTGGTTGAGAGCGGAACCCAGGTCTGATCCCGAACCAAGCTCTTAGCCACTCTATCCCCCCAAATCTCCCACCACCTTCCAGCTGTACCTCCTTGGATGTGTCCCCCTGAAGCCAGCCCCTTGTACCTGAACCATACCTTCTACCTGCCACTCTGCACCTTTGTAAACGCTGCTTCCCACACCACAATGGCGTCCCTCCTGCTTGGTCTAGACCTACTCCTCCCTGGGAGCCTGGCTTTAATCCTTCTCTTCCAGGAAATCTTTCTGCCCTGACCCAGCCAGCCCAAGGGCAGGCCACCTCTCCCCTGGAGGTCCACCACCTTGTTATCTGTGTCACCCTTTGCTCGCTGCTCAAATAAATACTCAATTGATGGTGATCAAATACTGTTTGTATTTAGGTGATTTTTAAAAAACTGTCCCTTCCCTCCAAAGGACCAGATGATCCCTGAGGGTTTTTCTGAAAATGCCTGTGGTTTTGTGAATGCAAAAGTGTACCTGGGGTCTTTGTCAATCAACTCGTTTCCTCAAAGATCAATCTCACTGGAATGAAAGGGGGTAAATTTTTAAAATTTTTGCTGAAATATTTCCTGGTTGGTGCCAGCAGAATTTATGCTGACTTATTCCTTAAGTGCAATCAGTGAGAAGGTGGCCAGATCACATTAAGCACCAGTGAACATGGCAGGTAACATCCTTTCCTTCTCTGAGGATGCTCCCAGCCAAGTTAAACAGACTCTGACACAGAGGTGCGGCTGACCTCTTCCTAACAGCAGTCAGTCTGAAAGGTAGAGGCCTCAAGCCTCAATGGCCAACACCGTGTAGAAATGATGAGCTGAAAAGAATGAAGAGTATTCTGGAAAAATTCCTTTCTTCCTTGTCCCTTTGCTGAGCCCACTTCTCTGAGGAAGGCACAGTGCTGGGCACTGGGGATCTGGTGATAAACGACATGACCTCCCTGGGTCTGAGGGGCTTACAGTCCAAAAAGTGACCCCATCTAAGCCTTTATCCACTGAGCACCTGCTGTGTGCCAGGCACTAGGGTCTGGGGTGAGAAAGAGCGTTACTCTGCCCTCGAGGGAAAACTGGGAAGATGCAGATGTGGATGCACGTTATTATAACACAATGGAATATGTGCTGTGTAACAGTTTTTGTTTACATCTGTAAGATGGAGATAATAACAACATCTATGACAAAACGGTGAACAAACTGGCCTCTGGAGACAGACTTCCTGGGTTCAAACTCCAGCTCGCCTTTTTACCAGCTGTGTGACTGTGTGAAAGTTACTTAACCTCTCTGTGCCTTGGTTTCCCCATCTGTAAAAAGGTGGTAATAAAGGTACCTACTACTTAGAATTGCTATGAAAGTTAAGTTAGTCCATGTGACATGCTTAGAAACAGTGGCTGGCACATGCTGTTCTATGAACATCAGTGATTATTTGCTATTCAAAGTCCCTTGGGGGCCTGAGGAGGATGTGGTTACCTTTGTTTTGGGCTTGGGTGGCTACAGAAGCTTCTCAGTAGAGAAAATACTACAAGTTGGGCCGTGTAGTATGCATAGAAGTTTGCTAGATAAAATTCGTGTGTGTGTGTGTGTGTGTGTGTGTATACTGGATTAGAGCAAATGTTATCCAACTTGTCCTATAAAAGGCCAGACAGTAAATATTTTCAGCTTTTTGGATAACTACTCAATTCTGCTGTTGAATAGGAGTGGTTGTGTTCCAATAACACTTGATTTACAAAAACAGGCCCTCGGGCCATAGTTTGCCAATCCCTGAATTAGAGGACTAACGGGACACAAACCCAGATTTATGGCAGTACTAGACCTGGCCATGCCCACTGAGGTTAATGGTGTCTTTTGCAGAACTGATCCTCAGGCATGGCTCTTTTACACAGTTGACTTGTAAACATTTCTTTCAGAATTCTTAAAACCAACTAGAGGGGAAATTAATGCTCAGATAAACATCCCTGTGCTGTGCTGTGTGTGTGTATGAGAGAGAGAGACAGAGAGAGAGAGAGACCTGCATCCCTGGCCATCCCTGGAAAATACCCCAACATCTTTCCTTCCTAACTCACATCATTCCTGGGAGCCATGGATTTCAAAATGGTAGCTGTGTATGGCATGAAGGCCACCTCTTCCAGAAGTCCTCAATACACACCCTCTCGAGGAGGGAGGCAGGACGCAGGTGCTCTGTAGCCTCTGCTGAGAAAACCCCTTCATGGCCCAGCTGGTCGTGGGACCCCGCAGAGCTGCTACATGGAAAGGCTGGGCCTGGGGGATAATGTGTGTGTCCCCCAGTGTCAGGGCCACTCACTGTGTCCCCTGACCCCACACCTGGGTAGAATTTTCCAATGTCATCCATGGAGCCTGGATGGGACTTATAAATGCAGTGCAGTAGAAAAATCATAGGCTTTGGAGCCAGATTCAAATTCCAGCTCTGCCATTTCCTAGGTAAGTGATCTAGGGCTCCCCGAGCCTCATTTTCTTACCTGTAAAATGGGTTGTTATGAGAATTTAATGAGGTAATGGATACCAAGTAACAATGTCAAACACATTACTGAAAATCTGAGGATGTCGGTTATCTTTATGCTCTTGATATACACCTTCCAAACAGTTATTTTCCTGCTCCAGACTTGGGTATCTGCCCTCCACGGCTCAAGTATTCTGTCATTAGGAACTTGGAATCAGAAAAGTCCCTGCCACCTCAGCACGCTCAGAGAAACATTTAAGAGAGTAAGACAGATACATAAAGTCATTTCTTCAGGTTAACCATAGAGACAATATATTTTCTTTTATGTTTCAGTCCTGGAAACACTGCCTTCCAGAAAAAGTTATATTGTATGTCAAGAGAATATGAAAAAATAAAAGAAATAAGAAGAAGAAAACAATGATCTCATTTCTTGCCCTACAGGTGTAATCCCTCTTGGGCTGGTAGAATAGTTGATTTATTTGCAAGGTTGGGTTATTCGTTTCCCAAGTTCAAGCATTCTGCTATTTTCACTGTTCTAGCCTACAGTGTACAAAAACAGATACAGAGACACAGACAGACATACTCAGGGTCCCCAAAAAGAACTTCCTTGTCAAGAAGCAAGTGGCAGAGAGCCAGAAGAAAAAGGCATTAAAGGAAGAGCATCCATGTGAACCAAACAGCTCCATTACTCTGATCTCGGGAGTGGTGCCTGTGCCCTTGTCACCCACAGCCCAAACTGCACCAGACACAGCAGCAGCAAGGGAGGACTGGGGTCTTGAGGTGCAGCTGGGGGTTCTTCTCTCTTAGCTCGAGACAATGATGACTGACATTCACTGGTCATGCTTTTCCCCACCAATTTTTAAAATCTCCTGGAAATCTGGAGGGAGCAGAATGACATAAAGGAAAAAGGAAATGGATTTGAAATCAGAGGGGCTTGGCCTGTTTTGCCACATAGGCATTCTATAACCTCTGACTAGTTATTTACCCTTGTGACCCTCAGTTTATTCATCTCTAAAATGGGTATAAACTGATCTACCAGCCCACGATTCTTATCTGCATTAAAGGAAAGAAAATGTATGAAGGTCTTTTTGTAAGCCCTAGAGTATGCCTCCTGCAGCCTTCTCCATCTTGGTGGATGCCGACTGGACATCATCCCTTGATGTTCAAGGGCATCTCACAGGTAACACATCCCACATTGACCGCTGATCAATGCCCATCCCCCAACCTGCTTCTCCATCTCAGTAAACAACCACTCCATCCTTCGATGCTTGGGACAAAGATCTGGGAGTCAGCCTTGACTCCACCATTCTCTTATACTCCACATTGAGTCCATCAGCAAATCCTGTGGCCTCTTTCCTCAGAATCCAATTGCGTCTCAATATCCCCACTGCTGCCTCCAGTCCTGCCATCCCATCTCTGGCTGGGGTTACAGATGTACCGTCAGGAGTGGTCCCCCTGCTTCCGTCCTTGTCCCCACCCTCACCCAGGTTTATTCTCAACACGGCAGCCAGAGTGATTCCGACAAAAAAAAAATCAGACCAGGTCCCTCCTCTGCTCAAAACTCTCCAATGGCTGCCATCCCACTGGGGGAAAGGTTGAAGTCCTTACAATTCCTTTGGGAAGAGGGTTCATTCACCTCTGGGGCACGGCTGCCACCTCCTGAACTCACCCTCAGGCAGTGACGTGGGCTCATCACTCTGCCTGGAGCCTCTCACCAGACATCACACGGCTCTCTCCCTCCCCTCCTTCAGGTGTGTGTGCAAATGTCACCTTCTCACAGGCTCTGGAACTCCCTGTCTGAAGTCGCAGCTTCTGTCTCTTTATCTTCCGTCCTCAACCCACTTTGTTTTTCTCCACTGAGCCTTTCTGATCTGACATGCTATCTACCTGACACCTTAACATGTTTGTGGGCAGCTCCACGAAGGCATGGAGGGATGTCTCGTGTTTCCATCACCATCCCCAGAGCCTAAAATGATGTACGGCACAGAGTAAAGACTCAATGGACACCCGTGGAAGGACTTACAGATGTTTCTTTATGAGGTGGAAGCACCCTTGATATGCCTGTTTGTATTGGATTATAAGCAAACCTGGACCCATCTCATCAATACCCTCTCCTCTACATCAGGAAGGAGCTTCAGGCAGGCATTTTGGAATCCGAGCAAACAAGTTTGTTCTGCTTCTAGTTGATGCCAGTCAGGGAGCTGCCAGGGGTGTGTTGGGCAGGGGAAGAGGCTGCAGGACAGAGGCTGGGGGGCCTGGCACCGGGCAGTGGGCCGGGAATGGGCGGGAAGTATCTGTAATGCCAGAGGGTCCGATCACCCACAGGTCCTGGGAAGAGCAGGGGCCAAGGAGACCACAGGTGGGAGCCGTCCCCTCCGACTTGCCTTACACATGAAAGGGGATTAGAGTGAGCATCAAAGAGAGCTCCGGAGGGGCTGATAAGAGGAGGAGATATCCTACACCGGACCCCCGGGCCGGAGGGGAAGGTGAGGGAGCAGACGGTATGCGTGCAGTTTGTATTTACTGGAAGGAAGGCCATAAATGACTGTGAAGTCATTTCCCAAGTCTGGGACCCAGGCCCTGCTGGTCCTCTGTCTCCCCGAGTCACTGCCTAATCACGGCCACCTGCCCCTATTCCCTTAGCCCCAGTCCGAGCCTTGAAGAGAATGGGGCCAGACCTCAGTCTCCACTGGGCTGAGCTCCCAGCCCTGGACCACCTTCTCACCCTCTCCTCTAACTCCGCTCCCCTGGGCCAAGCGTCAACGCCGTGGGTGGGACCTCAGGAGGCAGCATAGCAGAGATGAAAGGCCAGGCAGATAACAGGACACCTGGGCTGAGTGCCCACTCGGCCACTTACTGGCTGGGGTGGTGACCATGTGTCATTTCAGTCCTCCAGCGTCCACCCCTACTGCTTCTGGTAGCAGCATCCCCGAACTTCCCCTGGAGGAGCACCCCTCTCCCACTCCCTGTGCAGGCACTGTGGCCAACCTGTTTGGTCGTTCAGAGTATCCTTTCCCTCCAGCAACAGGGGTTGGATCAGGGATGGATGTGTTTGCTAATTCAGAGCCAAAAGGTACATGTAGGGACAGCTGAGAGAGAGGCACTTTATTTCCTCCTCACTGGGAGCTGTGAAGGTATAGCCTGTAAACCCAGCCACTATCTTGCCGCCCAGAAGGGCAAGACTCAGAATGTCCCGGGTGAGAGCAGAGCTGAGGACAGGAAGGCAGAGCCAAGAGGTGGGCAGCAGTGGGATCTAGTGACATTGTCAGGGCTCCTGGATCCAGCTGTGTCTGAAGCTGTAACCCTGAATGCTGTGGTTATTGAATGAAGACACCTCAATCAATCCAGTCTGAGCAGGATTCCTCTGTGCCAGAGGAGTCCTCGTGGATGCACAGCCACAGGCTAGGGCGAGTCAGTTCACTTCCCCGGGATTCGGTGCCTTCCTCTCTCAGTATTGAGTGCGGGTGAGGGGAACCTGATGACCTCCCAGCTCCCCTCCAGTTCTGCCCTATGGGTCTGTGCAAAGGGCCACCACTATCGGCTCAAGTCCTGAATTCCCAACGATGAGGGGGAGATGTGAGCTGGTGTCCAGAGGGAACCAGGCCTGGGTCCTGCATGGTCCCCTTTTTACCGAGGGTTAATGGATAACACAAAGCCTTCCAGGTGCCTGCTTCTGATATAAGTCTGTCACTCCAGAGGAGGTCAATTAGCCCTCAGCCTCTTCTGGAAGCTTACAGGGGAAGGCATGAACCCAGTGGTCCGGCTGAGCCTCTGTGCATAGTTAAAAGGAAAGACTTCTTTTTTCTCTAAGGCAGGGTTTCTCATCCTCAGCACTGTTGACGTGGGTTGGATAGTTCTTTGTTGGTGGCCGCTCTGCGCATTTTGGTGTTCAGCACCATCTCAGATCTCTAACCATGACACACCAATAGCACAATCTCCCCTAGCTGCGACAGCCCAAAATGTCTTCAGACATTGCCACATGTCCCCTGGGGGGGCAAGGTCACCCCTGGTAGAGAATCACTGCTCTAAAACATGTTGACAGACCAGAGGACAACTCTTGGTTCCTAAGCCTGGAGTGTTCATTTCACCTCTAACCTTCCTTCCGAAACCTACCTACCTATCTATCTATCTATCTATCTATCATCTCTATTCTCTTTATCCTTGCTTTTGGATTCCAGGAATTGTTCCTGCAGAATCCTGGGCTTCACCTTTGGGTGTGATCCCTGATGCATCCCAGCAGGTCAACACTGTTTTTGTGGTCATGGATCATGGATTCCTCTAAGAAGCTGATGCAATGGACCACCTCCCGAGTCAAATGCCACCTGTGCGCACATTCCCAGGACACGCGCGCACACACACACACACACACACACACACACACACACACACACACACCATGCTGCCTACGACGTCAGGTAGTCCTCAAACCCCTTATTGCAAGAGCCATGACCCTTCAGAGTTCAGGGGACTTAACCCTTTCAGACCTAACAGACTCAGCCATGTCTTTGCCCGTTGCAGCAGAATAAACACAGAATTTATAGTCAGAAGACCTGGCTGGAGTTTGGGCTCTACTACTTCATTAGATATGTGACTTTGGACAAGTCATCTGACCTCAGTTCTAGGAAACTGGGAATGCTTCATTGCTCTAGGGCTGCAAGGAAAAACAGGCACCATCAAATCCAATGATCTGCCAGTGTCCATCCCCTCCACCTTTCATTCCACTTGACGTTCCTCTTCCAGGTTAATCTTCCTAGAGCACAGCTGTGGGCATATTCTCCTCTGCTTAAAAGCACTCCATGGCTTCCTACTTCCTAGAGGCTAACATCCTTTTTTTCATCCAATGCCCTCCACAGTCAGGTCGTGTGTTAGCTTTCTGCTTGCCTAAATTCTAGCTAAAGCTAACTATTTCTGCTTAAACATTTTCTGGGGTTTTTACTTTTGTATCTTTGTTCCTGCTGCTTCTTCCACCTGGAATTCTTTTCTCTACCCATCCTTTTTAAGGCCACCTCCTCTGGAGGTACACACAGCTTGCTCCTCCCCCAAGTTCCTATAGCACTTGGCGTCACTTGTTCTGCCTGTATCCCACACCAATGCTTCTTACCTAAGGATCCCACTCTGTGTAGTGGCTGAGAACATGGGATCTGGCGTTGACTACCCTGGATCAAGTCCTGGATACCACCTGCTTCCTCAATCACCCTTCTTTTCCACAGTTGAAAAACAGAACTAATAACATTGCCTACTTCACAGAATTATTGTATGCATTAAACTCTGTGTCAGGCACTGAGCCAAGGTATAGGATCTCATGTAGGATATATATGTCAAGTAAGTATATACAAAATGCTTATATCACAGTGCCTGGCACAGAGGAAGTACTCAATAAATTTCAATACAATCATAGCCATCATTACCAGCCCCTGGGGAAGGATTAGGAAAAAAGACCATTCCACAGGGCTAAGGTGATAACGACCAATTAGAGGACATGGGCCATCTCCCTCAGTGGCCCCTGGAGAAGAAGGAAATTAGAAATAATAACAGCAAACACCTACTTTGTGCTGAGTATGGGTCAGGCACTGTCCTAAGCATTTTATATGCATTTACTCTATAATTCTCACCACGGCCCTATAAGGTAGAAAGCGTTAGCTCTCTTTTGGAGATGTGAACACTGAAACACAGAGAGGGCAAATAACTCACCTGAGATCACACAGCTGAGCTGGGATTCAATCCCAGGTCATGTGGCTCTTGAGCCCCTTCACACTTGCATCCTAACAGGGTGCATTTGTGATGTCTCTTGGAACAGAGACCTTGGGAGGCTCTTCAGGGGCATCCCAGAACTGGAGAAGGCAGTAGCAAAGGCCATACAGGAATCTGAAAGATGCCTTTATGCAGGGCTATCCACTGTTTAGTCTGAGCTCTGTCCACAACCACCTGCGATCAGCTACCACTCTGCAGGGCTGGAAAACATCTGGAGCCCAGATGTGTCCATCACTCCCTGGGCCAAGTAAATGTATGCACAAATTTCAAAACTTGTCGGTTCTCAAAGCATTTTAAATACTTTGTAGGAAGGAGGAAGAAGGACGGTGCGGAGCAGAGTTACAAAGAACATCTTCAGGAAGAATCTCAAACAAATCTCATTTCCCCTGTTAGTTTCAAAGTTCTGGAGGACCAGGCAGTTCAAAGGTTGCTCCCGGGTCAGTGTGTCTTAGGGCAAACCTAGAATTTGGTTGAGCTCAAGGCCATTCTGAGGGGTCAGAGGCTGAGAAGGTGGGGATCCAGGGCTGCCAAGGCAGGAGACTACTCTGGGATTCCAGATGACGAAGCACCTGGAGTCCCTTCTTTTTTTTTAAAATTAATTTATTTTATTTATTTTTGTCTGCATTGGGTCTTAGTTGTGGCATGCGGGATCTCTGCTGAGGCACGCAGGATCTTTCGTTGCAGCACGCAGGCTTCTCTCTAGTTGTGACACACGGGTTTTTCTCTTCTCTAGTTGTGGCACGGGCTCCAGGGCATGCGGGCTCTGTAGGTTGCAGCACGCAGCCTCTCTAGTTGAGGCGCACGAGTTCAGCAGTTGTGGCATGCAGGCTTAGTTGCCCCGCAGCATGTGGGATCTTAGTTCCCTGACCAGGGATCGAACCCGCATCCCCTGCATAGGAAGGCAGATTCTTTACCACTGGACCACCAGGGAAGTCCCTAGAGTCCCTTCTTTTTTTTTTGTTTTGTGGTACGCGAGCCTCTCACTGTTGTGGCCTCTCCCGTTGCGGAGCACAGGCTCCGGACGCACAGGCTCAGCGGCCATGGCTCACGGGCCCAGCCGCTCCGCGCCATGTGGGATCTTCCTGGACCGGGGCACGAACCCGTGTCCCCTGCATCGGCAGGCGGACTCTCAACCACTGTGCCACCAGGGAAGCCCTAGAGTCCCTTCTTTAAGAGGTGAGATGAGAGGGGTTTGAAGCTCACTTCACAAATATATTAGTTATATAATATATAAAAATGGGGGGAGGGATGAGACTATTTTCTGAGATGCAATCCTTCCTAAGTTTAAGTCATCGTCCCTTTATTCAGACTCTTCAAATGATGGAAAAGAAAAAGCGCTCAGCAGTTGTCCACTCTGACTGTCTTAATGTGACTGGATTAATTAATTCTTCTCTTTAGACAGTTACTCATTTGTTTATTCAAGCCATGTCTCCACCCATTCATTCTACAAACACCTCCTATGAGCACCTACTATGTGTCACATGCCAGACTAGGCGTGGGAGGCACAGCAGTACACTGGACCCATGTGGCCCTGAGTTTTGTGGGCCTGACCATGTGGTCTGGTTTGATGGGCTCCTAGCTCTATATCCCCCTTCTAACTCCTCTCCATCCAAAAGTTACAACTTTCAAAATTCAAAGAAGATCATGTCTTCTTTAAAACATGTATGACATATAACTAAACACTAATAGTTTCAGCTTTGGGACAAGAATACCTGTGCTAAACCAGCCCAAGTAATTTAGCAGGAGTGGCAGAGTTGGGCATCTGGACCATAACATATCCCTCCGAATTGTGCTCTGAGGAAGGTCAAGACTGCACATTACCACAGTAGAGCTATTTAGTGCAATGTCAGGCTCTCTGTGAGGATTCTTCTACGGGGCTGGAGAAGACACTGGGTCTTCTCCACAAAGGGCTCAGAGGAGATCCCCTCAGGTCTCAGTATCAGCCAGAGTTTTGCTTGTCCTGATCAACAGGTTTGTCTGATCATCACTGGGACAATGTAATTGACTGCATTTCCCTTTTCACAATGCCTTCTTGGAAGCTCGGAGCCCTGTTGGTAGCTTGGCAGAACAAGCATATAGAGTGGTAGAATGTTCATTTTAAAATTCAGCTCATTCCTGGTACCTTTTGGTGTCTTCATCCTTGTTTTCCTTTTATCTCTGTCATTAAGTTCACATTTACTTTATCCTGCCACACATTATATAACCTTGAAAGCAAACTTTAGTCCTTTTCGGAGCATGATGGTGCATAAAATGGAGCGAAGTGGAACGGAATGAAATAGCATAAGGTAGAATAAAATAAAATAACGGTTTTGAGTTCGAAATTTTGAAAAATTCCTGGTCTACCCTAACCCTAACCTCTGGAATTCACACTAAAATACAGAATATATTCTAGCATCTTCTTTCCAAAGGCCCATCAGTACTGATGGGTTAATATTCCCATCTCAACTGATGCATTTGGCAGGAGCAAGTTTTAGTGCCAGTGTGTCTGCTTACCCACATGACCTTCCCAGCCCAAGAAAAACTAGCTTTCAACACCATTTTCCCACTAACCAGCATTAAGAGGTAGTCAGTTTTCTGTTCCTTTGTTTTTCACAGTGATGTCTCTCCACCTACCCATTGAACTCTGTATCATGGACACATGCTAGAGGCAACAGCAGGAGAGAGGCCACAGGCCCCCTTGACCATACTTTGGCCAGAGGTGAGAGACACAAGTGGCCTTTTGCAACCTTTTAAGGCATGAGCGCCAGCGCCTCCGCTTTTAAGCACAAAGGCCCAGCATATTCAGACACAGGGCAGAGTTTTATTTAAATGCCCCTGAGTTGCCAGCGCCAAGCACCAGCAGTCCTGTGGACGCAGCTGCTGTGAATTTCTCCCAAAAGCCGATCCCCTACTGGAAAACAAAGCTGCTTTTCTGTGGCTCAATTCAACAAATACTTCTTGAGCACCCACTATGTGAACATCCTATTGGACACAAGCATACAGACATGAAATGAACAAGGAGTACAGATGTGTGTTTGTGCATGCACAAATAAGCAAACTAGCGAGTAAATCCATGCACGCACACTTCGTGCATTCCCTCATACCTACACACGTTCCCCTGCCTTCAAGGAGCTCACCATCCAGTTGGGGGCAGGGGGATAGGCACCCGCCTACAATCCTTGCTCTCTATATTCCACTAGTTTCTACAGAGACTCTAGAATGTAGCTTAAGCCTCATTCCTCCTGGGAAGCCTGTTCTGATAGCTCGGCCAAGTCTCCTCCCAAGCAGGTCAGGTGTCGTGTGGGTCTGGTGACAGTTTACTGATGTTATGGGGTACATCTGACATGCAAGTTACGCTTAATAAATATCTGCAGGATGAAGGAGTGAATGAGCGAGTGAATAAATGAGTGAGTGAATGAATGATGTTGCTGTTTCCCTAGCAACATTGTACCAGAAGTATCGTTTTTGATACTGTGAGTCAGGCATGGTGTTAAATGCTTTTCACATATTATCTTATTTAATTCTTATCTACAAGAGCCTTACGAACTGGGAACTATTATCATCTCCATTTTGCAGACGGCAAAACTGAGATCCTAGGAGGTTGTCTGACATGTCCAGGTTTCACCTCCAGGCAAAGGAGGAACTGGGACTGAATCCAGGCCTCCTAACACTGAAAGGTTAAAATGAGGGATTCAATGAGTAGACGGTTTCCAAGGTACTCGCCTTTGGCTTTGGCCAGAACTTTTGCTTCTGTGATTATTTTCAGGAAATCGAAGTCTCAGATCACAATTTAGAAGGTTTTGGGGGTGGTGGAGACCCAGCTGGGTAGCTCCCTGCTCACATCTGACATCTCACCATGTCCAGAAGCCCCTTCAGGGAGGGGCAGGCAGTGGGCCCAGCATCCTGAGTCAGCCCTGAGCACAGTCTGCTGGGCCTGGGCCAGCCAGGGGCCCTCATTGGCCAGCCAGTGAGGCTGCCCTAGCTCTCACCCAGCCAGGTCCCCTCCTGTGCTTGTTTCTCTCCTTAGCCTACTGAAGGAAGTGGTGGTTTGACACTGCAAAGTAGGCAAATCAGGGCTGTAGCTGCTGGAAGAATGTTTGCATCTTGCCCCCTCCTGCAGAAATGTCATCTATGGCTTTAATCCCCAGCCATCTAGAACCAACGGCTCAGGCGCCAACACGGTGAGCTCCAGGGACCTGGGGGCTGTAAGAATGTTCTCTGGCCAGGCCAGGCGGTCCTATCCTGAGGCATTTTGTAACCTTCAGCTGGCGCGGCATGTGCTGCTGTTAACATTCACCCACCGTGGCCTGTGTACCCAGGGAAGGCCAGAGAACCAATCTGCATAAAGGCAAGAACATGGGCTTTGGTGTCAGAAGCCTTGGGTGCAAGGCCTAGCTTTATTGCTGACCTCTTTGTGTCTCAGTTTCCTCATTTTTAAAAACGAAGAGAACAATAATACTGTCTGGAGACGTTTGCTCTGAAGAGGAAATGCAATAACCCATGTAAAGTCCCTACACCACAGGGTCTGGCCTGTGGATGCTGTAGGATTCACCCTAGTTCTCTTGCTCCTGAGGGGCTACAGTGCAGGAAGGGTCTGGGTCAGATCTGGGTTCTACTAGGATCTCACTGGGAGCTGTGTGGAGGAGGACCAGAGGGGACGAAACTGGACACAGGGCTACTGGGCAGGAGGCTGGTGAGACAGGAAATGGCTCACACTCACTCTTGGGTTCTGTCTGCTCCTGGCTGCTCTGAGTACCTAACTGATCAGATAAACCATGCTTGGCAACTTATGTCCACCGTATCCTTTGGAAATCACGACAACTTGCTGATCTAGGTCTTTTTTCTCTATAGGTGAGGAAACTGAGGCCAAAGAAGATCTAGGTCAAGTCAGATTTCCATTCCGAACCCAATCGCATGCAGTTACTGATTCCTGACCTTGCACCCAGGGAGATACTCTCCCATAAAAGGTACCAGAGGGAAGTCAACATGCAGGGGTGTTGCTATTTAAAAGTGCAGCCACTATGGAAAACAGTATGGAGGTTTCTCAAAAAACTAAAAGTAGAACTACCATATGACCCAGAAATTCCACTCCAGAGTATTTATCCCCCCAAAACAAAAACACTAATTTGAAAACATACCTGCATCTCAATGTTCATAGCAGGATTATTTACAATTGTCAAGATATGGAAGCAACCTAAGTGTCCATCAACAGATGAATGGATAAAGGAGACATATATATATATATATATATATATATACACACATACATATACCTATGCATATAAAATGGAATACTACTCAGCCATAAAAAAGAATGAAATTTTGCTATCTGCAACAACATGGATGGACTTGGAGGGGATTACACTAAGTGAAATAAGTCAGTGAAAGACAAATACTGTTTGATATCACTTATATGTAGACCAGAGTATTTATCCCCCCAAAACAAAAACACTAATTTGAAAACATACCTGCATCTCAATGTTCATAGCAGGATTATTTACAATTGTCAAGATATGGAAGCAACCTAAGTGTCCATCAACAGATGAATGGATAAAGGAGACATATATATATATATATATATATATATATACACACATACATATACCTATGCATATAAAATGGAATACTACTCAGCCATAAAAAAGAATGAAATTTTGCTATCTGCAACAACATGGATGGACTTGGAGGGTATTACACTAAGTGAAATAAGTCAGTGAAAGACAAATACTGTTTGATATCACTTATATGTAGAATCTAAAAACAACAAACCAGTGAATATAACAAAAAGAAACAGACTCATAGATATAGAGAACAAACTAGTGGTTACCAGTGGGGAGTGGGAAGGAGAGGGGGGCAAGATAGGGGTAAGGGATTAAGAAGTACAAACTACTCTGTATAAAATAAATAAGTTGCAAGGATATATTGTATTGCACAGGGAATATCGCCAATATTTTATAATAACTATAAACAAAACATAACCTTTAAAAATTGTGAAGCACTATGCTGTATACCTGAAACATATAATATTATACATCAACCATATCTCAGTAAGAAAAACTGTGGTATAATCAGACAATGAAATATCACTCAGTAAAACAAGAATGAACTTTGGTTACAATTGGAAAAAAAAACCAGCCTCAAGAAGCTACGCTGGGATGGAGTTTCACTGCAGAGTTGCACTAAAGCTGCAGTCAGATAAGGCACAAGGTAAAGAGATCCTGAAAGTGAAGGGTAAACTCGGTGTCAGGAGAGCTGAGAAAATCGGGAAGTGAGCGGAGGCTGTGAGTCGGGAAAGCTTGAGCCTCTTTGTGATGGGGCCCAGTGTGGGCCAAAGAGACTGGTATCTTAAAAGAGTAGTCTCCAGATCAGAATCAGAATGACTACTGGGACTTGTACAAAAATGTTGCATCTCTGGTCCCAGCCTGGGAGAATATGATTCAGTGGGAAGTGGTGGACCAGATGTCTGTGTTAACCTCAACTCTGGGGTGGGTGAGGAAGGGACTTCTGCTGCTCTGGGAGGCTGGGTGCCAAGCACTGAGTGGAGGGTTGGTAAAATGGTGGTAACAAGTGGAGGTTCATCATATTAGTCTCTCTAATTCATTTTATGTTTGGCCATCCCCTTCTTACCTGTCCCCCTAGGGCCAAGGGCATCCTAACTTTTAACCTTTCTGGATTTCTCTTGAATGCCCTGCCTCTCCTGCATGGCTGACCACTCTCCTTCCCAACATCACTGGTCCAGCTACAGGTCCACGGTCCCATCCTGTTTGCCCCAGGGCTGAGCCATTTAAGAAAACAGGCTCTGATATATTTGCTCAAGTACCCCTGCCGCCCATAGCTTTTAATCATTTGAAAAGAGCCTGCTGTTTGCAGGAAGTGTCTCCCTTAAATGTGTCAGGATCTTATAAACCTTCCATGCTGCTCCGTCCCAGGGGTCTGACTCAGGGTCACACCCTCATGAGAGAAACAGTGAGCTGAGGTGGCTCTCAGATGCAGTGGATGGACGAGAGCCCTGCACAGGATTTAGCTTAGAATCTGTGTCCAATAAATGTGGGCTGAGGGGCTGTCCTTGAGCCCCATGCTAGAGGTCAAGTCCAGAGGGCTCAGCCATCCCACTTCCAGGAATATACCCAGCAGGACAGCAGGCAAACTGGCACTAGAAACATGTTCTAGAATGTTCACAGCATTACCACCCATGGGAGCCCCAATATGAAACCACCTAATGTCCATCAACAGTAGAATGGATAAACCAAAATGTGGTTTCCTCATCCCATGCAATCAAACACAGCTACACCCAACAACATGGGTGAGTCAAATAAACATAATACTGAACGGAAGAAGCCAGACACAAAAGAGTACGTATTGTGTGATTCCATTTATGGAATCACAGAGCGGCGAGACTAATCTATGCTGTAGGAGTCGGGACAGCAGCGTACAGGTCTGCTCTGGTGGTGAAAATGCACTGAGCTCTACACTTTGGATATGTGTATTTTCTGTGCGTCTATTACACTTCAAGTGAAAAACATCTCACCCCAGAGATGTTCATGAATGAAAAAAAAAAAAAAGGTACAAAGGATCCAAAAAACTTCCATGTGGTACTCCTCTGTCCTCTCTTGGCTACTGGCTTGCTGTGGCCTCCCCTCGGTCCCTAGGTCTCCCAGGGTCTGAGTGTCATCTTTCATCTACAGAGCAGATGGGATGGGATGGGATGGGATGACCTCTGTGGTCTGGTGGGGACTGTCTCTGCTGAGGGTGCTAAGGGAGCTCAAAAGGTCAAGGTCAAACCCCAGAGACCTCCGACGTCCTCTGACAGCTCCACAGAACATCCCTGGAGTCAGCTAAGCCTCATGGGCTTCCTGATGCTCAGTTTTGTCTTTACGTCTCATCCCACCAGCCTGTGAGTCCCTCCGGGGAGCGTTCCTCTGTGCACCGTGACGGCCCAGCTCTAAGTATAGGACCAGATAAACTTGTGTTGAACCTGAACTGCTGACGTTCCCACTAGGTGCAGTAACAGTCACAGCAACAGCCCACGCACATACAACCCTTCCTATGTTTGTGCCAGGCACTGTTCTAAGCCCTTTCCAGGCAGGTTTTATCTACCAGCCCATTTTACACTCGTGAACTGAAGAACAGAGGGGCTGACTGCACTGCCTAAGCTCACGCAGCTAGTAAATGTCAGGGTGGGGTTTCAAACTCAGGGAGTCTGGCTCCAGAGTTCATGTGTTTTACCCTCTCCCTAAAGCTGGCTGGCCTTTGATTTGTCCTGGCCACTGGCAAGGCCAAGGCATCTACTGTCCTGTTTGCTCCATCCACACTTTCCCTTCCACCTTGTATAGGTGTCCATCATTGCCCCTCTTGGCCTTTATCCTCCTAGACTGAAGAGGCCTTTAAGGTTTACCAGTCCACACCCATGGCAGCTGCTCAGAGCCCTTCATTGTTTAAGTTCCTTGCTCTGTCTCTGCTGCAGAAATGACAGGAATGGATGCACAGGCTGCGTTCTAGGCTCTGTCGCACAAGACATGTTCAAGGGCCCCTCGGTGTTTTCTCTTTGGTCCCAACAACCCTCCTGGTAATGGCCAGCTATTTTGTCTTTAGGTTCAAGAGGTGTTGAGGAGTGCTGGGTTCCAGTCAGCCCCTGAGTCTCAGTTTCTGCACCTGAGAAGTGGGGAGATTATGTCTGCTTTGTCTACTGCAGGGGGCGGGGTTATAACCAGGTCCACCAGGACAGTCCAGGAGCCTCAATGGCTAGGGTCAATCTGCAATTGTATGGAAAACTTTAAGGCAAGGGAATCAACTCAGGTGCTAGGGGGTAGTTAGCGCCACTGTGCCATCGAGCCTCACAGCTTTGTGAGGGAGGCATTCTTAGTCCCATCTCATAGATGAAGACACTGAGGCATAGAGAACTCACTCACCGTGGTGTCAGGATGGATGAGCCCAGGGAGCCCCAGGGGGCCACCTTAAAGCCTGACCTTCTGGATAGCAGAGCGAGAAGCTGCTGCTGTATCTCCTTTCCAGGGTCTCCAGGGCCATTTGCCATGTGTCCCATTTGTAAAAGCTACACTACACACTGGGGGCAAAATTCACACCAACTCAAAGTATTGCTGCTCTAAGGATTAAATAAGATGAACCAGCTCAAGGGCTCAGTATAGAACTCAGCACACAGAAAAGGCTCAATAACTCCTAGGTACTTTTTTTTTAATCCAACTACTTCCTATCCTCTACACTCTATTTTTTTTCTTTGCTCCCCTTGAATTGCAGTGGGAGCCCCTACTTCTGTTCCCAATCCTAAGATTCCAGGTAAATGAAAAGCAGATTCTGGAAGAAGTCTAGAAAAATTAAGTCTGGAAGATTAAGTTCACCCAGACAATCCTTCTAGATCCCTAAATATTGTGATTCCTCTCTTATCCCTAATACTTCTTAGTTGAATGACTTTATGCTGGCTACTTAACTTCTCTCTGCCTTAGTTTCCTCAGCTGTAAAATGGGGTAATAATATCTTCCATAGAGTTCTCGTGAGAATCCATTGAGTAAGTATGTAATTAAACAAACAAATAAATGCTTAGTTTAACACCTGACTCAAAGCGCCAGATAAGGGTTTGCTGTTATAATTTACACAGAAAACACAGAGGACCCTCTGTGTACTTATAGCCCCACCATCCATGCATCAAGCCATTCAACAACTTATTATTTATTAAATGCCTCCTCTGTGCCTGGCACACTCAGTACTTCACATCTGTTCTCTCTGACAGCAACAATTCCCAACAACTGTTGTAAGGTGCTGGAGATACGAATGGGAATAAGATGCCCACATGCCAGCCTCCCTCCCCTGTCACTCCCGTTTTAGACCAAGATCTCATTTCACCCAGGTGGCCAGTGAGGCAGCGGGCTATCCACAGCTTCCCAGATGGCTCGGTGCTTTCTCCCCCGAGCCTCCATTCTGGGTGGGTTTCCTCCTCTCTGGCCACCATCCCAAGTAGCAGAGGCAACCTCTCCCAGCTGGGGCCCAGCCAGCCAGAGCCAGGCACCGGGAGAGGTGCCACCAGACCAGGGTCGGTTAATCTTGCCTTTAATTAGTAGACGCGCTAAGTGACCTGCAGGGGCCTGCAGCCCCAGGGTGACCCGCAGGTGGCTGCCTGCTCGGCTCCGAGTGATAAATTGGGAGCGTCCAGTTCTGCCAAGGGTTGCATCCACACTGCTTCCTGTGACTGCACTTCTCACACCTGCTCTTCAGGTACCACACACTGCTGGGTGGCAGGGCCGTCCTCAGGGCCCAGGGTCAGGGCCCCGAAGATGACACAGAACAACAACATTCAGATCACAGAGTGGCTGTGAGGGTTAAATGTTGTACATCCTAGTTTCAAGACTCCTAGAAAACTGTTTGATGCAAATAGTCCATTAATGTTAAATATCAGAGAGACAGAAACAGGAAGAACACCTACCCCTCCTTCGACCCCCCCCCTCTATTTTTGCCATAGTACATGTAGTATTTATGGATTTCTTTACTTATTATTTTCCTCCCACCAAGATGTAAGCCCCACAAAGCAGGGCCTTTTGTTCATCTCTCTACTCATGTTGCCTAAAAGAGTGCCTGGCACATAGTAGCTACTCAGTAAATACTCATAGTGTATTAATAAATGACCACGCCCTTCCCTTCACCGAGTATGAAGCATCACTCAGCTCACAATCCATAGCCCAGAGCAGCTCATCTTATAGATCATCCCTTCTCATCCAGCCTCATCCACAGTGGGTCTTTGAAGAGGTGCTGTTTGTTTTCAAGGTCACCCTCCAAGGCTCCCTGCCCCGGCCCATAGCTCCTCCCTGCAGCACGTTGGTCACACTCGCTTTCCTGGCTGTCTGCAATTCCTGTGGCCCTGGGGGTCCTCTGCCAGAAGCCAGAGCCCCCTTCAACTCAACTCACTCACGAGGTCACTGTCTGGCCAGCTTCCCTCTCTCCCAGCAAATCAGCGCCTTTCCCTTGCCAGGTCCACAGAAGTGAAAAATAAACAGCCCGTGCTGGCTGGCTCCAGTTCCACCTTCACTGCTGCCAGGGAGCGCTTGCTCTTCAGATTTTCCCCTTTTTTGCTTGATTAATAGAACGCCAATTCCCTGCTGCTCAGTCTTCTGAGGGGCGCGTATTTGCTTTTAATGCAGCTGACCTCAGCTCCTGCAGGAAGGGCTCATATGCAAAAATCCAGGGGCAGAGGATGGATTGGACATGTCCTGGTTGTAAAAAGTCTGGATGAGTTTTAGCAAAGCCCAAGAATCTTTCAAATCAAGGCAAAGACAAGAGGGGAAAGGGTCTCTGCAGGCACCTCCTTTTGCTTTTGCACACGGTGAGGGGGGCCACTTCTGGCCTGGTCACGAGGATCCCATCTGGAGGGATGGTTGGTGGCCACTTCTGGAGTGCCTGGAGCCAGCCATGCCTCTGCTCTTTGTGACTGGTGGGCAGCAGGCAGTGAAGTGGCTCCAGAAAGGGAAAGTGTGCAAGGAAACAGTTACCATAAACAAAAGGAGGGGATGACCTTTGATGTAAAACAAAGCATGGTCCTTTCTCTAAAAGTCTCTGATAAAGAAAAGCAGGAGGAAAAGCAGTGCCGCTTCAAGAAACTGGTTTCTCTGGAGCCCTGAGTGGGTCAAAATATAGGTTGGGTCTTGATGTGTGTGTGTGTGTGTGTGTGTGTGTGTGTGTGTGTGTGTGTGTGTGTGTGTGTGTGTG
>NW_020175731.1:984772-1004809 GCF_003031525.2 Neophocaena asiaeorientalis asiaeorientalis
TGTGTGTGTGTGTGTGTGTGTGTGTGTGTGTGTGTGTGTGTGTGTGTGTGTGTGTGTGTGTACGTGCCTGCATCTTGGGCTGGAGAATAATGTAGCCTCCCAAGCAGGCCTCGACTTAGTTGCTTCTAGAGTCAATAGATGGATGCAATTCAGTGAACAATTATCAAATGTCCCAGCTGGTGCTGAGGACAAGAGAGTGACAAGACAGCCCGGGGCTGCCAGGAGCTCACAGGCTGTCTGCCGCACGCCAGGCCAGGCCCGGCCTGCTGCAGGCACAGGACACCCATTGGGAGTGCTGGCCAGAAGTGGGCATGCCTGCTGGTCTCCGAAACAGCACTGCACAAAGGCCTGCTTTCATTTGGTCCCCTCGAAGCTGAGGCCAACCGCCTTGCAGTTGGCTCTCCTTCCCTACCTGGCTGCTCGCTGCACCCCAGCTCTGCAGACAGTGGGCTCTGGCACCAAAGGATGTTAGAGTTTGATAGTTCATCCAACTAATGACACAGGCAGCTCCCATCTACTGTCACCCACGTGCTGTCAGGCGCTGTTCTCAGTACTTCACTTGAATAAACTGATTTTTATCCCCCTCGGCAACCCCATGAGATAGATGCTACAGATACACAATCGCTTTTCCACGGCCCTGAGGCCCAGATGTGTTTTGGAATTGAGAACTTTTTGAATTTTAGAAAGATGATATCGCGGATGTGCTGTAGATTACTAACACTCAGAGGATCCACCCCCTTAACGCTCCTGCAGCCACTCGTAGGACTCTCCCCACTTGGAACAAGAAGACTACAGACAGCCTCATGACCCCTGGGCCAGGTTCAGCTGCCAAATGAATTTGTGCCAAGTTTATGAAAAAAACCTCTGGTTTCCAGAGCTTTGGGGGTTTTGCATTTGCAGATAATGGAATATGAAGCCCTGTTTGCAGAGCATAGTGAAACTTGAGAGGTAAAGCTGGTGAGCGTAGGGGCCAGCTTCACACCCAGGCCAACTGGCTCTGGATCTGGGCTCTCAGCCTCACACACGGCATGGCCTCCCTCATGTATACGTGAGAACTAAAAAATTACCTTCAGAGATGCAAAGGCCTGCAGGTTCTTCTCCCACCATACCTCCCCAGCAGACCGCTTTTCATACACTTCTTTTCCTACCCTAGGAGCCAATCACACAGGTTTCTGAATACACCAGAATCTTTCCCTCCTTTTGTCTTTCGCAAATACTCTTCCTACTGCCTTGAATACTCCCAACTTCTTTCACTGTTTGGCCAACTCCTATTCATCCTTCAAAAGCCACTCAAATAACCCCTTCCTTGGTGAGGCACATGCTCATTTCACTTGGCCCAGAATGAATTGCTATATCCTTCTCGGCCCTGCTCAGACCTGCATGGCTCCTTGTTAACTCGCCAGAAACACTTTCCACTGAGCATTAACCAGATGCCAGGGGACCCTGTCTGCTCTTTGGAATCTGGACAAGCCAGGCACCAAGGCCCAATTCCACACCACTCAGAAGACACTCCCTCAAGCTGTCTGCAAGATTCCCAGGGGTGGGTCTCATCTGTGATCACTGCAGCCTCCAGCTCCTCTTCCTCCGAGTGGTCTCATTCACATGATAACCAGCCCTTTCAGCGATGCCCACCTGAATCCATTACACAAAGCATATGTTAGAAGAGAAGCCTTTGCTGGACATTTGCCGTTGGGGTGGGCGGAGCAGAGGGGATAGTCACACTGTAGGAACACAACGCACCTCAAGCTGAATGCGGGGTCCTGTTCTTAAATGTCCCCACAGGAGAATTTTCTGGTCCTCCCCCCACCCCAGGTTCCAAGCCTCCTTATCTCACTGGTCCTTCCCCTCCTCTCCTCTCCCCTCCCCTCCCCTCCCCTCTACTCTGCCTTCTTGCTCCTGCTCCACCCTCTTAGGAGAAGGCCCAGCTCCTGTTTCCTCCTTGCAGAGAAACTGACCAGCTTTTCCCTTTCTAGACCCTCCTAATACCCTCCCACCCCATCCCCTGGGCCTCAGGCTCTACTTCCTATCACAAGCAGCTCATCAAGGCTTTTCCTCAAAGTGATCAGCATCCGCCCGGGGGATGCTGAAGTCAGCAGCTCGAATTATAAATATGGTGCAGCTTATTAGAGTTATTTACTTGTCTGTCTTCCCTGCACTGGTCTGCTTTGCTCAGCTGAGCGTCCTCAGTCTCTAGCAAATGCTGGACACATAGTAGGGCTTCAATAAGCGATGGTGAAGTGAATGAATTAATGATGAATGAAGAATAGCTCTGAGAGGCAGAACAAAATGCAGAGAAGATTTATTTCGTACAGGAGCATGAAAGACGTAAATAGAAGCCTGTGTGTGTGTGTGCGCGCACACACGTGTGTGTATTTTCTGGAAGTGGGGTCATGGATGTCGGGCCTGGAAATATGTGAGGTAGGAAGAGACGAGACAAGCCAGGCCCATGAGATCAGGTGGGCAAGCCTAGCACCTGAGGCTTGAGTCAAAGAAGGTGGCCTAGTGATCAAGGGACACCAGTGGTGAGCCTGACCCCAGGGCAGTGGTCCTGGTTGTGACTTTTTCCACTCTGGTATGTAGATGAGGACAGAGCATCATCAGGTAAGTCTGTCCTCCAGCACCCCCTTCCCCTTAGAGGGATGCCTACACTTTTCAGATGATGGGACTCCGCCTTTGTTTTTAAATTTAAGAGCTGCATGCCCATTTGCATCCAAAAAGACATTATTGAGCGCACCCATGCTGGGGATACAAAGGTATCAAGGGGCTTACAATTGTGGGGTAGGGGAACCCAGACAAAAACAAATGATCCTAACACAGAGAGTGCAACCTAGTGGCCATGAACTTGTGCTCCGGAGCCAGGGTGCCTAGTAAGATGCCGGTGTGGACAAAGAATGTCACCTGTCCTATTGGTAAAGGATGTTGCAGCCATTGAGCTGTCCTCCACTACAGCCGCCCCTGATGGTGCACCTTGAGGTGATTCAGGACAGAGAAAAACAGGATCTTGGCCCTCGATAGTCAAGGTGCATACAAGAGGAATGGTTTCAGTGAGCCCAGATTCTTGCATCTTTCCCATACATAGAAACCTGCTAAGTTCATGAGCGTGAAATGTCCGGTTTTCTTTAATTAGCAGTCATCTTTTGATGTTCAGACTACCTGGGTGTTTTGGTTTTGTTTTTGCAAAAACTCCTATACGTGCTGGCTCCTCCCTTACCTCTTCTGAACAATCCCTCAGAGCTACCTGAGAGGCTGCGTCCCAGGCTTAAGTCCTCAGTAAGTCCTCCAAATAAAACACAATTTTCAACTTCTAAGTTGTGCACTTTTTCAGTTGACACTGGGCTCCATCCCTTAAATGCATGACGTTGCAAAAATCACTTTACCTCTGCGCTTCAGGCCCTTTGAGCCTAATATGCGCCCTGGGAATGATGCCTACATCACTGGGCCCTCGGGAGTTTCAAACAAGTGACTATGTATCCAGTCTTCAGAACACTGTACGGTTTGCAGCATGTTCTGCATGAGTTTCATATTCTCCTGCAACTAATGATGCTAGTAAATAGTATTACCCTGGGACAAATGCTATGGCAGTGGTTGCTGTGGCCCCTGAGGCGCTAGTGACCTAGCCCCTCTCTGACCTCAGCTCTTAACACTCTCTCCCCACCCCACTCGCTCTAGACTGGGGTTTCTCAACCTGAACATGACTGGCATTTGGGATTAGAGATAAACTTGGGTGGTGTGTGCTTGGGGCTGGGGGTGGGGCTGTCCTGTGCACTGTAGGATGTTTAGTAGCATCCTTGGCCTCTAAATACCAGTGGCATCACCAACAATGCCCCCTCCCCCCCGCAAGCTGTGTCATCCAAATACGTTTCCAGGTATTGCCAAACATCCCCTGGGCAGGTAAAAAGGATCCAAGTTGAGAATCACTGCTCGAGACATACTGATTTCCCGGTTGTTTCTCAAATAAATAAGCCTACACAGACCCCAGGGTCTTAGCGCCTGCAGTTCCCTCTACCTGGGATGCTCTTCCCCCAGATAACTAGGTTGGCTCAGTCCCTCTGCTCACATGTCACCACCTCCTCTGAGAGGCTTCTGACCACTGCAACATGCAACACACACACACACACACGCGTGCACACACACACACCATACACATTTCATGGTTCTCAAGCTCCTCTTCACCCTCCACCTTGTAGCTTCTCTACATCTGACCAGAGTTACAGCTGTCCTGACTCAGAAGGCTGAGGGTCCGATGCATGGCAAAGTGCAAAACTAGGCTGCAGCTGCCCCCAAACGTGGCTCCAGTGGGGCCCCACTGTGCTTCCCCTCCCTGGACTGAATCAGACAAGCCATGGAGATCATCTGTGTCTCCCCCTCGTTTTCAGATGAAATGACAAGAGGCCCAGAGATGGGGCAGATTTTCCCACAGTCCTACAGAGAGTTGGTGGCAATCCAGGGACCAGAATCCCCATCTTCTCTGATCCCAGGCAGGAATGGCGGTCTCTAGAAGCAAAAGTGAAAGAGAGGCTGGTTGAGGTCCCTTAGCACAGCATTAGGGAAAGCTCTTGATCTGATAAATGGGGACAGAAGCCCCTTGAGGGGTTGTTGAGATTAAATGGGAATGTTTATGAAGAGCCCAGCACATGCCTGGTACAAAGTAGGAGCTTAACAGATCACATTTGTCGTTGCTGGTGTCGTCATAATTGTTGCAAGCACTTGTCTCACACCAAGTTTATGTGGTTTAGGTACAGGCTTTGGAGTCTGAGTGTCTTGGTTCAAATCCCAGTTCTGTTGATTACTGGCTGTGTGATTCTGGGCAAGTTACTTAACCCCTCTGTGCCTCAGTTATCTCACACATAAAATAGAGGTAAATCCTAGAACCTACCTCATAGGGAGCTTGTAAGGATGAAAGGAGATCATGTGGGCAAAGTGCTTAGCAGGGTGGCCAGGACAATGGCCAGTCATTAAAGGTTATGATCACCATCATCATCATGACCATGACCATGACCATCATCGTCACCATCACCATCCCCATCATCCCAATCACCATTATCACCATCATCATCATCATCACTATTATCGCCATCTTCATCATCATCCCATCAACCTTATCAGTGTCATCATCATCATCATTCCCATTATCGCCATTCTCACCATTCCAACTTGACATGAAATGCAGCACAGTGAAGGGCTCCACAAATCTACTTGTTGACTGACTTTCAAGTCCCCACCCATTGATTCCCAGGGAAGCTTTAGCTTCTCCCCAAACGTTTGCTTAGAGGATTTCTCAACACTCAAAACAAAACAAAACTGTTCCAAAGATAAGAGAAATCACAGGAAGGCTGAAAGATCCACGCTAGATAGTTTTATTCATTGAATATTAAATCAATATTAAAATCTCACCTCTTTTTAAAGGCATTAATAAAAATAGACTTTACATTTTCTGCAAATAAAAAGTCAGTGCAAAAAGATTCCCAGGGCTGCAAAGCCCCACTCTGTCCTCTACTGAAGAGATTTCTAAACTGAGGCAGATTTCAATCTCAGGATTCTCCGCGGGGGCCCAAAGGGAAACAATCAATCAGGAAGGGCTCAGTCTCTTCTCCCCACGCAGACATCTTCTCCTGGAACGCCCTCTTCTCTGTCCCCACCCACAACACAAAATCAATGGAACTCTCCAGAGAAACCTTGGTTCCTGTTGGCTCTCCTTATTTATTCATTTGCACACTTTTAAGTCTAGCTGACTTTGGAATCTCACCAGGGGGGATCACTTGATTATGCCAGGGGCGCCACACTCAAGATTCCCAGCTCCAAGCCTGATTTATTTTCTTTCTCTGGAAGCTGTGGGGCTGCTGTGAATCTCTGAAGTTTGGGTTTCTTACTCCAGGCTAATCCATGTCCTTCTTCTCCACAACTTCCCCACTTGAAAAACTGTCTTTCTTTTGCTGTGCAAATCTGCCAGAGAAGTCTCAAGTAGAAAGTTGATTATTCAGAAGCCACAGAATCAAGGATTTGAAAAACGAGGAGAGCTGGGTTGTCTGTTCCCCAGGGCTACCATCACGAATTGCCACCAACTGGGAGGCTTCAATAACAGAAATCCATTCTTTCCTAGTCTGGAGGCCAGAAGTCTGAAATCAAGGTGTCAGCAGGGTGGCCCCTTTCTGAGGCTCTGAGGGAGAATCTGTCCCAGGCCCCTCCCAGCTTCTGGGGGTTCCCAGCAGCCTTGGCGTTCATTCCTTGGCTGGTAGCTGCATTTTTCCCATCTCTGCCTCCGTCTTCACATGGCCTTCTCCCATCTGTGTCTGTCCTCTGCGTGTCCACTCTTCTTATAAGGACACCAATCATATTGGATTAGAGGCCCACCCTAGTCCAGTATGACCTCATCTTAACTCATGACATCTGCAATGGCCCAATTTCCAAACAAGGTCACATTCTGAGGTTCTGGGTAGACATTAATTTGGGGGGGATACTATTCAACCCAGTAGAGGGGGCAAGAATTTAAACAAATTATTTAGCACCTTGCCCACACTGGGACCCTCTCTGAGTGCCTTGCACAGTCTCCAGCCCCCCAGTGTAAGATGGCAAAAGGAGATGTCAAGTTAGCAACAGAAGCAATGCTGTGGCCCCACTGAGGGAGAACTTGGAGTTTTCAAACAATTTCCCCCAGCTAGTACACCAGTATAACCTCATAATGACCACAGAGGGAGAGTGGACTTTCTCATCATCCAATGAGGAAACAGCTCAGAGAGGTTAGGCCACTTGCCTAAGGTCACACAGCTGCTATGTGGAGAACTGGGCCTAGAACCCAGGCCTTCTCTCCCCAGTGCAAGGCTCTTTCTCTTTCCCCATTTTCTTACCAAGGAAAGAACAGGGCTGGTGAGTTGGTAACAGAAAACAGATGGCTTGGAAACCTGTTGGGGATCTGGGGAGAAATTGCCTCTTGAGACATTAGCCACTTTCCAGACACAGTGGCAGAGCACTGGCAGGGTGAAGGGAGCCAGGCTGTCTTCCCTTGATGTGGCACCTATACACAATGGAATATTACTCAGCCATGAAAAGGAATGCAATCGAGTTATTTGTAGTGAGGTGGATGGACCTAGAGTCTGTCACACAGAGTGAAGTAAGTCAGAAAGAGAAAAACAAATACCGTATGCTGACACATATATATGGAATCTAAGAGAAAAAATGATTCTGAAGAATCTAGGGGTAGGACAGGAATAAATATGCAGACGTAGAGAATGGACTTGGGGGAGGGGGAAGGGTAAGCTGAGATGAAGTAAGAGAGTGGCATGGACATATATACACTACCAAGTGTAAAACAGATAGCTGGTGGGAAGCAGCCGCATGGCACAGGGAGATCAGCTCGGTGCTTTGTGACCACCTAGAGGGGTGGGATAGGGAGGGTGGGAGGGAGACGCAAGAGGGAGGAGATATGGGGATATGCGTATACATATAGCTGATTCACTTTGTTATACAGCAGAAACTAACACAACATTGTAAAGCAATTATACTCCAATAAAGATGTTTAAAAAAAAAAGAATTTATGAATAAACGGTTTCTGAAAACTTTAAAAAAAGAAAGAAGAAAATCAAGAGAAGCCAGACGTTGCTGGGTCCCCTTTCCCATCGATCTCTCAGATTAGCTCTCCTCAAAATCCTGCTGCAGGTTCATTATGCTAACTCTTTTTATTCCCCCAGTGCAGCTTAAAAATCTACTGAGAGATGAAAGTGAGGAGCTGATGTGCGCCTGGAGGGTGGGAGGATCTTGCTCAGCCAGCCAGCCTGCAGGGGGGTGCTCTGGGGTCTGGCCGCATCCCTTCAACACTGCATCATACAGGCTGGACCACAAAAGGCCACAAGTGCCAGCCAGCAAGCCCAGGTTTCCCCCTGAAGGCAGAGCAGGCATAATCCTGCGGTTTAATAAATGGCTATAGGCTAGAGTTTGATAACTGGCCTCTTTGCCCCCACCTGCCTTGTGGTTTGCTGCATCTGCTGTTCCCTCTGCCTGGAATACTTTTCCCCTAGCCAGGCATATGGGCACTTCTTCACTTGATTCAAGGCTCTGCTGAAAATCACCTCATCTTGGAAGCCATCTCTGACCAGCCTTCTTAAAATTGCACCCCCAGCACTCCCTAGCTCCCTCCCTGCATTTTTCTCTTAACATCTTATGTATTTTAGTTTTAAATTTTGTTTATGGTCTATCTCTCCAGATTGGCAGGTCCATGAGAGCAGGGATTTTTGTCCATTTTATTCACCGTTGAATCTCTAGTGTCTGTCATATTTCCCTGGCACTCAATAAATACTTGTTAAATAAATCAACACACGGATGAAAGCATTTACGACAGGATTCAGTGCAGCAACAAGAGGCCCTGGATTCAGATTCTCTAGAAATTGAATCTAACTCCTCACTGCCTGGCATGGGACCTGAGCAAATCACTTACTGTCTCTGGGCCTCAGTTTGCTCATCTGTAAAAAGGGGATAATAACACTGCTACCTCATAGGGTTGTGAGGAGGATCAACGAGATGAATCTGAAGTGCCTGGTACACTGCCAAGCCCCCACATATATATCAGCTATTTTTATTACTACTGGATTTTTATTACCATTTGGGGTAGAACATTGCAAAGTTTTGCAGGGGAGGATGAGGAAAGGGAGACATGCCCCCCATCCTCAGGGACCTTAGAGCTTCCAGGCATCCACCAAGCCGCCATCATCTATCCCAGTGCCTGGCACCGAGTGGGCGTGGAGGAAGTGGCAGATGAATGAACAGAAGTGCATCATCCCAGGACCCCTGACAGAGGATGGTTCTGTGTTCCATGGCCTCATCCTTGGAAGACAGCAGATAACTGGGTGGTGAGGGGAGTTGGAGAGGGTGTGTCCAGATGGAGTAGGTTGTCCGTAGGCTCTCCCTTGCCCTACAGAGCCCTCCTGGCTACAGAAGCTTCCTGGGACATCTCGGTTTAAGTCCTGGCCCTGCCCCCAGCTGGCTATATGTCTCTGGGACAAGTCCCTTGACCATTCTGGGTCTCAGTGTCCCCATCAGCAGTGTGAGGCAGTAGAGCCCCTTCTAGCTGTGACACTCTCGGGTCCCTGGTGGTCTCCATTGACCCAACCATGCTGAGTTTCCACCTTGAAGACTTTCAGGAGGAGACCCATACCACCAGATTCTGTCCTGTCTCATTAAACAAGTACTGTTGAGGTTGCTGATCTGGGTCCAATCCTACTGCCAACTGCCCAGAGGGTGTGGACCTTGGTCTTAGCATGGACTGGGCTCCAGGCCCAGCTCTGCTCCTGCTTGCTGAGTGACCTGACAAAAGTCACTTAACTTCTCTGATCCCACTCTCTTTGCCTGTCAAACCACAATAAAACCCCTATATCCCACAGGGAACTGTGACAGTGAAATAAAAGAGCCTGCATGAAACACTCACAACAGTGCCTGGCACACAGTAGGGACTCAGTACATATTACTTCCCTTCTTATCTAGCCTGGGAGGAACAGACGGCCTCAGCAGTGACGAGGAGGAAGAAGCGAAGGAGACAGCAGCAGAGAACCTTTTGCAAAGTTAAATGTATCACCCATTTCAATCTTCACAGCACTATTATTCCCACTTTACAGATGAAGAAACTGAGGCTCGGCAAGGTCAAGCAAGCTGCCCAAGGTCACACAGCCACTAACGGACGTGGCAGGACCCCAACATCATTTTTTTCTGTTGCCAAAGACCTTGTTGTAACTGTCACATCCTGATTGCCTCTCATGGGGTGAACACTTGAGCCACTGGTTCTCTTGGTCCACATGGCTAAGCAGAAGGTACAGAAGGAGGGACAGGGCATGAGGCTTGGCATACAGCAGGGAGCTGAGGCCGTGCTTCCAGGGCTGCAGGTGACACTGTTGCTTTTTATCGGGCAAAAGAGGGCCATGTTACCACTGTCTGCCCCGAAAGACTCTAGCTCTGGGCTGGGAGCTGGGATGGCTCTAAGCTTGCAGAATTCTTTCTGCTCTAACAAGATTGAATGCTGTGAGTCTGTACCTGGAGATCCTATCCATTAGTTGATTAAAAGCTATAGATCAGCCTGCCTGGGACCTGCCAGCGCCATTATGAATAAGAAGTGTCAGGAAATCTTTCGGCATAACCAATGTCTTTGAAATTGCTACGGTGACAGATAATAAAACTTCGGAGTCTTTTGGCAAGCCGGCTCTGCTGCCAGGCAGTAAAATTTGGGACAGCCTTTGAAGCAGTTTGTATTTAAATGAGCCGTGAGTGCCATATCTCAAAGTTCCACACCCTCGGATTAAAAACAACCACGGCCACCAAAACCAAGCTTGTCAAACAATTATTCCAGGCTAACGTAAGTGCTTGTGAACAATACTAAGGGCTACCCAGGATCGTGGAGAGGCAGTAAGACTACCTTAGTGGCCACATACATGGTCCCTGGAGCCAACTAACTGCCCGAGTTCAAATCCAGGTTCTACCACCTCCTAGTTGTGTGACGTTGGGCCAGTTACATGACCCCTCCATGTTTCAGTTTCTTCACTTATAAAGAGGGGATAACATTTAGTAACTACTTCAGGGGGTTGTTGTCATGATCAGATGTGTTAATATGGATGTCTTAATCCATTTGGGCCATAAAACGAAATACCATAGACTGGGTGGCATAGAAACAGAAATTTAAATCTCACAATTCTGGCGGCTGGAAGATCAAGGCACTGGCAGATTCAGTGTCTGGGGAGGACCTGCTTCCTGGTTCATAAAGGGCCATCTTTCTGCCATAACCTCACCTCACACGGCAGAAGGTGTAGGGGAGCTTTCCTGGGTCTCTTTTATAAGAGCACTAATCCCATTCACAAGGGCTCCACCCTCATGACCTAAGCACCTTCCAAAGGCCCCACCTCCAAACATCATCACATTGGGAATTTAGGCTTCAACATAAGCCATAAATTTTACGGGGGACACAAACATTCAGCCTATAGCAATGGAAAAGGCTTAAAATGGTCCCCACAAGTAAGGGCATATCCATTTACTTAATAAACATTTATTGTGCATTATGTCTCTAATTTTTCATATCTCTGATCCATACTCTCTGGGAGTGCCCTTCCCGACTGATTCTGAGCCAGACCTTGTGACTTCATTAGAGAATGCAGTAGATGTGACGGTGCTCCAGTTCTGAGCCTGGATCTAAAGAAATATTGTTCAATTCCACTCCCTCTCTTGGAGCCCCAGTGTAGCCAAGTAAATGAACCTAGGCTAGCCTGCTGCAGGAGGAGTGACTGTGAGGAGGGCTCAGGTGAGGCTCTGGGCCATCAGATGTGCCATCTGAGCCATCCCAGACCTGCCTGCAGCCAGCCAGCTCCCAAACCTGCGAGACAGCCCAGTCCAGAAAGCAGAGCTGATGCACCAAATGACAGCTGACTCTGAGGATGTGTGAGACCAGAAGAACCATCCAGCTGTCCCCAGACTTGTGAGTATCAATAAATGCTTTTGTTTAAGTCATCTGGAGTTTGGGAATAGTTTGTTACACAGCAATACCTAGCTGATACAGGACCAACTACCTACTGAGAGCTGTAGTAGACACAGAGGAAACAGTGTTGAATAAGATGTTGCTCACACCTTCAGGAGTCTGCTATCAAGTCGGGGAAACACCACCAAAAAAATAATCCCATCATAACTGGGCCTTGAAGGATCCCTCCCAAGGAGAAGGGGCATTCCAGGCAGAAAGACCAGCACGGGCAAAGGCACAGAGGCATAAAAGTATCTCTCTCCCACCTATTGCCATTCTCCAATGAGCAGGGGATCTGAGCATCCCATACCTCAACAGTGAAGGAATAGGGAGGAAAAACAAGTACCAAATGACCTTCTCTGTGTCAACACAAGAGCTTGGCACTTTAAATGGAGTCATGTAATCATCTCAACAACTTAGGTGGTAAGATTTGTCAGAAATTAGAAGACTTGCCTCAAACCACAGAGTTAAGAGGTGGTACAGATCATCTCCCAGCAATGTGGCACCATGCCCCAGCTCTGGAATCAGAGACAGGGGTTCAAACCCCTCACTAGTTTTTGTTTTCTTTTTTTCCCCTCACTTGCTAAATGACCTGCAGATAAGGTGACACATACCAAGAGCTGAATACTTAGAAGCCGTTTGTTATTATTATTTATAATAGTGAATAATTATAATTGAAAGCAACCTAATTTAACAGAGATACAAATTTTACAGGGAAAAAGAGACTAAAGGAAAGGAGTGAAAATGCAGACATGCATGGCTGAACTTCCTCCCAGGACTTGCAGGCTGCACACAGTCAGTCCCCACTGGGCTCCTTGAACATCTGGGCTCCTTCTGCTGCCTCTCAAAAAGTTCTACATCAGACTTTATCTCAGAAACCCTGGATGAACCCACATTTGTCCTCAACTGTTCGCGGCTTCCTACCTAGGAGCAAGGCCTGTGCAGTCACACAGTACCTCCTGTTTGGTTTAATGCTCTCCTGTCACCATCTTGAATTTCTTAACAATTTCGAACAAGGGGCCTGCATTCTCATGTGGCAGTGGGCCCTGGGAACCATGCAGACTGTCCTCCTCGGGCCTATGCAAGTGTGGATCCTCTGGGTACCCCCAGACAGATCTGCATCAGCAGGGACCAAAGCTGTAGCCTTACTGGTTAGGTAGACTTGGGTGTCTATTCATTCAACAAGCACTTATGAGCACCTACTGTGTGCTGGGTACAGGGCTAAGAGCTGGGGTATGTATAATGAATAACACAAGAACTCGGTATTTCAAGAAGTTTGCACATCCCAAGTACACTCTTGATTTCCCTTAAACCTGCTCCCTTCTTCTGCCCCTGTACCTCTCCCACTCAGTAAGTGGTGACACCATCCTCCCAATCTCTCCAGTTGGAAAGCCAAAAGTCATCTGGATTCTACCCCCCTGCCCCCCTTGCAGAACAGTAGCAAGTCCTGTGGGTTTTACCCTCCAAATTTAGCTCCAATCTCCATTCTCTCTATCCCCACTAGTACCCCTCCTCCAGGCCACATCCCCTCTTATCTGGGGTGGGGGGGTCCCACTTCCATTCTTGCCCCAGCCCAATCATTCTTTCTTACCAGAGGAATTAAAATGAAAATAAGATATCACTCCCTTGTTTAAAGCCCTCTAATCACCTTCTCTTGCCTGGGGCAAAAAATCTCAGCTCCTAACCTTGGCCTCAGAGCCTCAGGATCTGGTCTTCCAACCCCCCTTGCTCATGACTCTACAGACAACCTGGCCTCCTTTCAATTCTCTGAGTACATCAAACTGTTCTGCATCTCAGGGTCTTTGCCCATGCTGTTCCTTAGACCTGGGTCATGTTCCCCTTGCTGTTCCATATGAGCTGGTCCTTTCTGAACAGAAATGTCATAGCCTCAGAGAAGCCTTCCCTGACCACTCTGTCTAAGGGTGTTTCAGCCCCGCCCCATTATCCCATATCTCATCTTGGTTTTTTTTTTTATCCATCACTTATCACCGTTGGTGATTATTTCATTGATACATCTTTCTAAAGATTTAAGAATCTCCCCTCCATGGTCCACCCCTGGAGACTGTAAGCTCCGTGAGGGCAGGGACCTTTTGATCTCTCTGTGTGTCATTCTTAACCCTGGCAGCAAATACAGTGCCTGGTACATGTTTGGTGCTCAATACTTGTCTGCTGAGTGAGTGAATGAATGAATGAGTAGAAAGCAGGGAGGCAGGAAAGAGCACGTGTGTCCGGCTATCTGGAAGGAGCACTGGGTGGGTAGAGGGACAGCAGCAAGGGATGGGGCTGGGGAAGCCGGCAGGGGTCAGATCCCAAAGGCCTTGTCAGCCACGCTAAGGGGCCCGGACTTTGAGGGCAGTGGGAAACCTATGGAGAATTTAAAGCAAGACAGGATCTGTGTCTAATAGTGTGCTGTGGCGGTTGTGTGGAGGATGAATTAGAAGGGGGCAGGCGAAGACAGTTATTTACGAGCTCCAGGGAGCACACGCATCCATTTCGCGCAATCCTTAGGAGTATTCAGGACCACGGGAGGCGGCGGGAGGGTGGCAGGCATCGCAGACAGCCCTGCCTTCGACATGCTCTAACCAGGCTCACCTTCGGAGTCTCAGACCCCAGCCGAAAAAGAGGTTTCCACCTTGCACATTGCAAGGAAGAAAGCGAAAAGAGCTATCAAAGCTCACCAATCTTGTCTCGGATTATGTCGTGAGCACGAGGAAGGAAATCCATCCTCTATGGTGCCATAGTTTTCTTTCTTTAATGTCACTTCTTTCAAACCTATCAAAGCAAAGCATGCTGTACATGACGCTGCATAATATCTCGGGGGCTGCTATATGGGGTCCATCTGCTCTGTGAAAGGGCACCATTTCCAATATTGAATTCCTTGATGTGAGAAACTGTAGAAATATTTCACATGACCCCCTACTGTTTAGAAAACATACCTTAATCCAGAGGGGGAATTAGAATTTTCTTCCCCCCTATTATAGGAAGAGAAGAAAATGGAAAGGAAGGGAGGGAGGGAGGAAGGAGAAAGAGAAAGAGAGAGAGAGAGAATCAGTAAGAATAAGGTAGACCAGAGACAGGTGACCCCCAAGAAATCCCTCAAATCGTTTCCTACCTGTCCCCGTGGGCTGTTCATGAGTCAGAATTCCAGCAACCACACATTAATCGTTTGGACAGTGAAGATTTACTATGAAGAGAAGAAGAGCATTGACATTTATTGAGCACCTACTGCATACCAGGCACTGCGCTAAACATCAATTCAGTTAAACCTCACGTCTTTCCTTCAGAAATGAAGAAATCTTATTACCCTTATCTTCAGATGCGAAAACAGAGGTCTGAAAATGAGGTGATGTGGCTTATGTATGCAGACTGTACGGGACTGTGGATGTTACTATGCTCCATGGCCAACACAGTGTGCTACTTGGAGGGATCCCAACGAAGTGGAAGGTGGGGCCCCTCACTCCCGTAGCTCAGCGTCTCCTGGGCTGGGAAGGAAGATATAGGCAGAGAAATGAGAAGTGGGGGAGAGGCTCCCCGCAGCCTTACATTTCTACATTTCGGGATGTCCATTTGTTACTGGTCCCACATGCCATCTGGAGATAAGATGCTGACATGAGCAGTTCAGATTTAAGAGTTCTGCTTCATCAGAGCAGTGTGGCCTGTCCCTGCTCTGGGAAACAGACCCACCACAGGACAAAAAGAAATCCCACGGCAGAGGCTCTCCCTATGGTGCTGTCTGGGCTTCCTGGATGCAGACAGTGGGTCCAAAAGTGCTGGAGTCTAGACTGCCCCCAGCTGCGATTTTACAAGCAGGAAACCTAAGGGCCCAGGCACATGACTGCCTCACCCAAGGTCACACGACTGGCAGGTGGCAGCACAAGGGTGGCCCAGGGTCACCCGGCCAAGGCCTCCTTCTTAATGCCTCTTACTTCTCAGAACTGTTTCTCATGCTCCTCCAGATACTGCTTGGGTTCATTCATTCATTCATTCGAGAACCCACCACTGAGCTCCTATCCTGTGAGGTCCTAAGGCCTTACGATGAACAAACTGTAGGCTCTTCCCCAGCCCAGGTGCTCCTTGCAGATGTAGCAGATGGTGGGTGCTTTGAAGGCCTTGCTTTGGGTTCCGTTTGGAGTTTTGCTTTAAGTTTAAATTATTTTGTTCCCATCTCTTCTAATTTCTTTGGAAACTGCCCTCCTTTCTTTCTGGGTGCCTTTTACGGAGACAAGGCGTGGGTGTTAGAACGAAGGCTCTGAATGACGCCCCCTGGGGGCAGAGCATGGAACTAGTGGTCAAAGATGGGGGCTCCACAGAACCAGGAGATTCAAGCAGGTCAATCACACAGCTGCCACTCATGGAGTTCCCACCGTAATTACACACCTTCATTCATTTACTTCTCACAGCAATCCTTCAAGTCAGTAAACGATCCCCATTTTTGCAGGTGAATAAGCCGAAGCTGAGAGGGCCAGGATCAGTGCAAGTCACTCGCCTATGGAGCCTGGTTTGGGAGATGGATTTCTAACTCAGGTCAGTATGATTCCATTTCCATCTGGGCCTCATTCTTCCAATCTCTGAAATGGGGATTACAGAACTTGCTTTCACAGGGTTGCTCTGAAGTGCACTGAAGACAGTTACGGAGAGGCCCTTAGCCCATGCTTGGCCCATCAATTCCTTCATAAATATTTGGGAGGAGAGGACGATATCCCAAGCCTGGGCTGAGCATGGGGCCCCTGACACCTGCCCTGGCCAAGAACCCTGGGCCCACCTGGCCGTGGGTCAGAGGTCGAGGTTCAAGTTCTCTCTGGGCTTGAATAAGCAAGTTCCAAATTGCGTTTTTAGCTTGCAGGACACCTTAACGAAGAGGCTGTGCCTGGCTGCCCTGATCTCCCCCTCTCTCAGCAGAGGGGACCTGGGGCGGGCTCCATAATTCATGGAGACAAAACCATTATATGGTCGACCCGCGAGTTCTGTCGGGAGCCTTTCTCCCTGGTAATCGTGAAAGTTAATACAATGCAGGAAGTGCTGCAGCTATTTGAATTTCAAATACGGCAAAGCTGCTGGAAGCATCCCCGTGTGCAGGAGAGGGTACATTTCACTGTCTCACTTCCTGGACCCCTCAACCACTGGCTTGGGGTGTGGGTGTGGAGGACCTGGATTCTCAGGTAACCTCCAGTATGAAGAACCAGGCAGGGCTCAGAGAGGGGGAGAAAAAGTCAACCTTAAGGGTCTCCAGCTCCTCTTCTCAGCCAGGGGGCAGATGCCTGGGACCATATATTCTGTCCCCCCATAATGTCCTGGAACAGACTGCTCTGGAAAACAGAGTGTTCTGGTTAACTGAGAGGGGCTATGGGATCCTAAGAGGATGAACACCTTCCAAGTTAGAATCCACTTCCAAAAACTCTACACTTAAAAAAATTATAAAGCTTTTATTTGGAAGGCACTTTCCAAAGCATTACATTATCAAATCTTCCCAACAGCCCAGTGGAGTAGAAGTTATTATCCACACTTTCTAGATGAGGAAATTGAGACTCTGAGAGGTTAAGTAATGCCCAGGTCTGCTTCTTCTGCCTGCAAGACAGCTGGAATCTGTACAGATCTTCAGAATTTGGGTGCAGCCTCTTCCTGTGACCCCACATCTACTAGACACTCCATTTGACAGAGGCAATTATCTTCTTTGGGATTAAGTACTTTGTCGGCCTCAGTGGTCACTCTGGGGACAGACACAGAGGCAGCTGGAGCCTGCGCTGCAGCCCTGCCGACCCCAGGAGGGACCCAGGAGCTGCTCTGATCTCCTCATGGTCTCCTGGGGTTTGCCTCCCTGCCCATATGGTGGGGGACAAGGGAGGAAACGATCCTGGCTTCCTTGGTGTCTCACTTATTGTGTCCATGCTCTAGCACACAGTGGATTTCCAGTCTCTGTAGCTTATAAAACCTGACATAGATGTACCCACTGTCCCTCCCAGTCTGCATGGCATTAGGCCCTTCTTAATCTCCAAACCATCCCTCCCCCCACAAGCCACCACAAACAGACATACCATTTAAGTAAAGACAGCGTGCTTGGCACACAATATGGTAGCTTCAGAACACATCCCCTGGCTCACGGTTCTACCTAGACTAAGCCCCCAGCCCCTCCTATCACAGAACTCAGAGCCAAAAACCGCTTCTTACCTAAGAGGAGGTCCCGAAATGCTCTAATTTTTCTTCCCACACATTCACGTAGCACTTGGCAGTATGTTTATTATGCCTTTGTTTAAGCAGTTTCTCCTGTCTGAAATGCCCTCCCATCTGTGGTAGGCAGAATTATAGCCCCTGAAGATGGGGCCAGGACCTGTGAATATGTCCCCTTACAGGGCAAAAGGGACTTTGCAGATATGATTACATGAAGGACCTTGAGGTGGGGAGATTATCCTGGATTACCTGGGTGGATCCAATGTGATTACAAGGGTCCTTATAAGAGGGAGGCAGCAGGGTCAGAGACAGAGAAGGAGAGGGGATGACAGAAGCAGAGGTCAGAGAGAGAGATTTTGAAGATGTTATGCTACTGATCTTAAAGATGGAGTTAGAGGCTGCAAATCAAGGAATGCATGTGGTCTCTAGAGACTGGAAAAGGTGAGGAAGTAGGTTCTCCCTAAGGCCTCCAGAAGTTACAAAGCTCTACCGATACCTTGACTTTAGGGCTTCTGATGTCCAGAGCTGTAAAGTAATACATTTATGTTATTTAAAATCACGAAATTTGTGACCATTCTCCATGAGTCTCAGACTTGGCTTTCCAGGAATCTAACCTCCTACAAGGTCTTTGCTCAAATGTCACCTTCTCAAGGAGACTTTTCCGGAGTGCCCTATTAAAATGTCCACTTCCTCTGCCCCAGAAACTCTCTGCCTCCCCGACTTCTTGCTTTCTCTACATAGAACTTATCGCCATCCAATAGCCTGCAATTTATTTATTTATTTAATTTTTAAAAAGCTTATTTACTTACATATATTCTGTCTCCCCCACTAGAATATAAGCTCAGTGAGGGCAGGGACTTTGTTATGTTCATGGCTGTATCCTTTTCTAGGCACTGAGGCTAAAGCAACGAACAAAGCATAATGGAATGGAATAAATGGTTGTGGAATGAATGAATGAACGAACGAGTGAATAAGTGAGTGCCTATCCTCCTGGTCACATGCTTCCCAAGGCGGCTCCTCTAGTTTCTGGCTTACCTGATGGGCAGTGTGGGGCATCCCAGTCCCTCCACCCTGCCCACTGCCTGGTCCTCCCAAGTTTCTCCTTTGCTCTTGAGAAACCTAAGAAGACAAGCCATGCCATGTCATTTTCTCCAACTCCTTCTGACCAAATGCATCCCAATCCTTTGCAGATTTTTTTTTTTTTTTTTTTTGCGGTACGCGGGCCTCTCACTGTTGTGGCCTCTCCCGTTGTGGAGCACAGGCTCCGGACGCACAGGCCCAGCGGCCATGGCTCACGGGCCCAGACGCTCCGCGGCATGTGGGATCTTCCCGGACCGGGGCACGAACCCGCATCCCCTGCATCGTCAGGCGGACTCCCAACCACTGCACCACCAGGGAAGCCCTTCTGCAGATTTTTAATAGCAGTGTGGCTGCCCTGGGGATCATGTACACCAAGTCAAGGAGAGAAGATCCAGGATGGTGAGCAGGCCAAGTGTCCCGCCCCTCCTCCATGCTCTTTGCCTAAGAGTCCTCCTGGGTGTCCACAAAGCACAGTTATCTCCCAGGATTTACATGCTTTAAGCTTTTCATGAGTCCCTTATCACCTATCCTGGAACTATGACTGGCTGGGAGGAAGAGAAAGGAAGGAAAAATGGGAGAAAGAACCCCCCACCACCACCATAGACCTCTTTATTTGCTACTCTATTTCCTAAAATTTTGGAACCTCTTGAAGAAAAGCTAGCAGATGTTAGGCTATTTGGCCAAATAAATAATATCAAAAAAGCCTTCAAAATCAATCCTCCACCGTTAGCAGGACACAATTAAACAGCAACCAAAAGGTGTTTGGCTTCCAATGGGCAAAAAAGGAAATGAAATCTACAGTTTTCTCTACTTTTCAAACATAAATTAGGTTACAGCCTAGAGAGGGGGAAAGTGATTAGAGCTAACACCCTATTAAATTTCAACAGGACCCGAATTATTTTCAAAATTTCTGACTTAACTGGGGGGAAAAAAGGATCCAAAATGAAACCACTTACTTATTCATTCATTCACTCATCTATTCATTGAGCTAATGCTTACTGAACACCAGCTACATACCCCACGCCAGACCCTGGAAATGCAAAGGTAGGATGAGCCCTCGCTGTCCTCAAGAGTAAGAAAAGAGGGCTTCCCTGGTGGCGCAGTGGTTGAGAGTCCGCCTGCCGATGCAGGGGACACGGGTTCGTGCCCCGGTCCGGGAAGATCCCACATGCGGTGGAGCGGCTGGGCCCGTGAGCCATGGCCGCTGAGCCTGCGCGTCCGCACCCTGTGCTCCGCAGTGGGAGAGGCCACAGCAGTGAGAGGCCCGCGTACCACAAAAAAAAAAAAAAAAAAAAAAAAAAAAAAGAAAA
>NW_020175731.1:1005075-1056584 GCF_003031525.2 Neophocaena asiaeorientalis asiaeorientalis
CGTACCACAAAAAAAAAAAAAAAAAGAGTAAGAAAAGAAAAGGCTGTACACCAAGGTTGTCCAAAAAAAAGTGATTCTAGGTCCCCCATCCCAGACCTACTGAAATCAGAACTTCTGGGGTGAAATCGGAAGTCTGCATTTTAAGTAAACACTACAGGTAATTCTTAAGCACTTAAGAAGCTTAACTTAATGTTTGAGAACAACTGGCCCGCCGTGGCTAAGCCTGGCTCTGTCTCTTCCTCCGGCGCCCAGCTCAGGGGGAAAGCAGCAGGCTGGCTTTGGACTGACCCCTAACCTCGGCACTGCCTAGCTGTGGCTCTGGGCAAAAGCCACTTCCAATATGGAGCCTCATTCTCCTCATCCACAAAATGGGAGAAATACTAAAAACTTGCAAAGGTCATTGTGAGAATCTAAGGGGTGTGTCCGTCACGCCTTTGACTCAGGGTCCAGCGTGGTGCAAGCGTTCACTCAGTGCAGCTGTCACCTTCTTGTCTTCCGTCTGGTGGGGTCCCACCCCTTCCACTCACTTCCACTGTCTCTTTCTCCCCCTCCTTCCTTTCCCTGTCTCCCTTCTTTACTTCTTCCATTTGAGAGACGCGCCCTGTGACTTGTGGGTTTCTGGCGCTGTGTTATGTAGTTGGGGAGTTCAAGGGTGGTCATCACAGACAAGGTTCCTGGCCCAGTAGAACATACATTCTCATGGGGAAGAGTTTATAAGAGTGAACACACAAAATAACCAAGGCTGGGCTAACTTCTATGAATGAAATAAGGGTGGCACAGAGACAGAGAGTGAGAGAGGAACCCTAAGGAGGACGCGTGGTAAAGGAAGGCCTCTTTGAAGAGGCAACAACAGCCAAACGGAGGCTGGAATGATAAGAAGGTCTTGAAGATGAGAACCTTCCAGGCAGAGGGAACAGCAGGGGCAAATGCTCAGGAAAGCAGGCATGAGCTTGGGGTGTTTGGAGAGCTGAAAGAGGTCAGTGTGGCCGGATGGAGAAGGCAAAGGTATGAAGCGGGGAGCTGGTGCAGAGCCTTAAAAGCTGCGTGATGGGCGGAATATTTATCAGGTCTCCACAGCATCAGAAGGGATGCTGACCACAGTGCTGAAGCAGGGCCTGGAGGCCCCAAAGGCACCAGGTGTTAACCCTTCACTGATGGATTATGCAGAGCTGTGGGAGGGTGGAGGTGTCCCTAGGTAATGAGCCAGATAAGACTTCTAACACCGGTATCACCTTAACAACGAACACCAGCTGAGTATCAGGCTGTCAAATAAATCATATGAAGGCATTTAGATTTTATTCCAGGCACGACAGGAAGCCACGGATGAGCAAAGCAACAGGGGAATAAGACCAGCAGGAGGACATTTTTAAAAGCTCGCTCTGGTTGCTGTATGCAGATGAATGGCAGGGGCAAGAGTGGGAGGGGAAGCAGGGAGGAGGCCTCTGTGCTGGTCCAGGAGAGATGGGGGGCCAGAGAGGGGGCAGTGGAGGAGGAGAGGTGGGGCTATTGGGTAGTCTCAGCCCTGCCTGTGGGGTACCCAAGGTGCACTGGAGCCCGCCCCACAGATGGGCTCCGGGCATCCACAAGGGCTCAGCAGAGGGGAATGTGTGGCCTGAGCATCCCAGCCAGCAAGCGAACAGACAGGTGGAGGTGAGATTTCTGACCTGCAGATCCCTCCCCGGGAGTAAGAGGCCTAAGGTGAGAAGTGAGAGGCTAAGTGATCTGAATGCTTCCTTATTCATTCCGAACATTTCCCCAGCCAAGGTTCAGACCCAGCTAGTGCCAAAACGAGACAGTCAACCTTATTATTAAGCCAGGCATGTCTAGCTAAGGTTAAATCCTGGAAGAATTAAAAACATAGACATTTGAAGTGCTGTTATCTACAAATTACAGCACCATTAAAGACGCGCAATTATTAGCACTTCACCTGCGTGGGTGATGGTCTTTATGTTCAAGCCCCAAACAAATGGTTTGTTCTTCCAGAGACAAATATTAGCCACACTTCCATGGCTGTTAGCCACCACAAGAATAAAATAAAACGGGGGATGCCTTACGTTTGCAAAACGCATTTCCATTTGCTAATTGCCTAATATTGGCACAAACGGGTGCTTTCTTCAGCTAAACAGATATTAAATAAGACTTTTTGGAAAGGTGGTGCCGTTGCTTGGCATTCAAAGTTATTTCACCTGGAGCAACTGCTTTCTGAGCGGCAAGCAGCTGTATGTAGCCTTCTGAGGCTAGAATTTATTTTTCCACCAAGATAATCACTACAAAGGATCTGGTGCTAATGTGTCATTTTAGTCCATCTTTGGTGAGAACTTGGGGGTCACTAAGTGGAATGGCTCCAAGAATTCATGGGGAGTAGGGACAATCATAGCAGTTTACTGGTTTAAAAAAAAAGAGAGAGGGAGAAAGAGAGGGAGACGTTCTCAGAGGGCTGATGCCTTTTATCTGCTGGAAGATGTGTTTCCAGAAAGCACGGGTATTTGCATTTCCTGAGGACAAAGCATTAAGCATGTAAAGAATATTCCAACGTCTCTCAAGGCTGCAGGACTCAAGTTTCTGACAGAGCAGCGAAGCAGGAGCAGTGCAGGCTTCTTCTGAGAATTGATTCATTCACACAGCTGCATTTGAGTTAAATGCCACACCCCCACTAAAGGAATCCAACGAAAGGTTCTGCAGAGTTGATCTAAGACAACTTTTAAAAGGCAATCTTGTTTCTGTGGCCTGGAAAGGTAGGACTTGATGACTCACCATCCTCAGGAGAATGGCTTACAGACAGTCTCATCCATGCTTGTCAATGCACGAAAAGGGTGTGCTATGTGAGTCCCCCAACTCAATCCCCCTTCATGTTTCCAGAAAATAACATCACATAGAGGGTTCACAGTGACTGTAACCCAGAGCAGAAACAGGGATACAGGAGTAACTCAGTGCCTTGAGCCTGGTTGTATCACCTTAGAGCTGAGCCTAACCCAGCTCAGGGTCTCTGTGTCACCTCTGAATGGCCTCCCCATGAGAGAATATCCTCAGGAGAGACCAGCTGGGACCAGAAGAAACAGGAAAAATGCAAACCAGTGTCTGTGGTTCCTGACTGAACAGTTCCAATCAAGGTCAAGGCTGTTTGGAGGTAGCCCTGGGACAACAGTAAGAAAAGCCAAACAAGCCCCCATATTCACTGGAGCAGGTTGAACGGTGGCGCCCCAAACAGATATGTCCACATCCTAATTCCCAGAACCTGTGAATGTGACCTTCTTTGGGGAAAGGTTCTTTGCAGATGTAATTAAATTAAGGATCATGAGATGAGGAATCCTCCTGGATTATCCAGGCGGGCCCTGAACCAATGACAAGTGTCCTGATAAGAGAAAAGCAGAGGGAGCTTGGAGACAGACAGAGAACAAAGAGGTAATGTGACCAGGGAAGCAGAAACTGGAGCCATGCAGCCACAAGAGAAAGAATGCCGGCAGCCACCGGAAGCTGGAGGGGGCAAAGAACTGATTCTCCCCCTAGAACCCCAAATGAGTGCTGCCCTGCTGACACCTCAATTTTGAACTTTCAGTCTCCAGAATTTCATGAGAGAACAAATTTCTACTGTTTTAAGCCACCCAGTTTGTGGTAAGGTGTTACATCAGTTACAGGAAACTAATACACACAATCAGAGGACATTACCCAAAGGAGCTTAGCACCATCCACAGCCCATCCACAGGGATCCATGGACCCCTACGAGCTCAGGGACGGCTTTCTTCCCCGAAATCATATACATATTCTGTGTGACTAACCAGTCGTGCCTTTTTGAGAGGAAAGTGTCCACAGTTTTCGTCAGATTCTCACATGGGACCAGGACCCCAGAAATTACCAAACACCACAGATCTCCCTGACGGCCCAGAGCTGCGCAGGGTCACACAGCTCATCATTTATTCACTCACTTATTCTAGAAGTCATCCTGCAAAGATCTATAAAGCACCTAATGTGCCAGGTGTGCAGCTGTGTACTATATAAGCAGAGCTGATAGATTTCCCACTACACGCTGGGAAAATACACACACACAGAGAGTCCAGCATCTGGATTTTCTGCCACAAATCCCTTTAGGGCTTGACCGCTCATTGCATCTGGAAGAGTGTGACGGGCGGGATAAGCGTCCCGGATGCTCTGAGTCAGTCATAGGCTTGACTATCTTACCAGGTAAAAGCCCTCACACCCTTACAAGCCTCCAGAAACTCCAATATGGCGACCATACTCCCGACTGCCTGTCTCACCCAGAAGTAGTCCCTAATCCTTGTTCAGACCATGTGACCCAATTTTGGGGTAGAAAACACAATCCCAGAGCTAACTAGGGGCCAAACTCAGATCCCCAAGCCCAGTTTGTCCCTCCCTCCTCAGTACTCCCATCAGCCTTTAATTAGGCCTCTTTTGTGTCTGTCACATCATTCCTAAAAGGAACAGTGTTACTCATTGATAAGCTGCTCGAGGGAGGGGCTGAGTGTCAGTTCTGAATTCTCATCTCCCAGTACCGTATCTGGCACCTCGGAGAGTATTCAGTAGATGTTTCCTGAATGAAGAAATGAGCCAGTGAACTTGTCCCTGTTCCCATTCCTTCCACCTTGGCTTAAGATGAACCATAAAAACTCCACGTGGGCAGCTGTGGGTATGTGGATGCACATGGACGGCGCCGGTGGCACAGTGCCTTGGCTGCTTTTTGGAGGAGAATGCCCTGGAAATGCAGAGAAAGTGTTGAAAACAGACTATACTTTCACTGTCCAATGTGGCACCCACATGGGCTAGTTAGGTTTAAATTAATTAAAATTTTAAAAAGTTAAAGATTCAATGTCTCAGTCACACTAGCCACACCTTAAGTACTTAATAGCCATATGGGGCGAAAGGCATTTGCATTGGACAGCACAGCTATGGAACAGAGCAGAGCATTCCCCCGTCAGAGCAGAAAGTTCTACTGGACAGAGCAGGGCTATGCCCTCTGGCCCCATAATTCCACTTCAGGAATTACATCCTGGGGAAACAATAAAAGAAGAGCAAAGTATCCTGTACAGAGGGCACCAACTTTTTTTTTTTTCTAATTTTTTTTTAATACAGCAGGTTCTTATTAGTTATCTATTTTATACATATTAGTGGATATATGTCAATCCCAATCTCCCAGTTCATCCCCACCCGCACTTTCTCCCCTTGGTGTCCATACGTTTGTTCTCTACAACGTAGACTCTATCTGTGTCTCTATTTCTGCCTTGCAAACCGGTTCATCTGTACCATTTTTCTAGATTCCACATATATGTGTTAATATACGATATTTGTTTTTCTCTTTCTGACTTCCTTCACTCTGTATGACAGTCTCTAGGTCCATCCACGTCTCTACAAACGACCCAATTTCGTTCCTTTTTATGGCTGAGTAATATTCCATTGTATACATGTACCACCTCTTCTTTATCCATTCGTCTGTCAGTGGGCATTTAGGTTGCTTCCATGTCGTGGCTATTGTAAATACAGCTGCAGTGAACATTGTGGTACATGACTCTTTTTGAATTATGGGTTTCTCAGGGTATATGCCCAGTAGTGGGATTGCTGGGTCATATGGTAGTTCTATTTTTGTTTTTTAAGGAACCTCCATACTGTTCTTCCTAGTGGCTGCATTAATTTACATTCCCACCAACAGTGCCAGAGGGTTCCCTTTTCTCCACACCCTCTCCAGCATTTGTAGTTTGTAGGTTTTCTGATGATGCCCGTTCTGACCGGTGTGAGGTGATACCTCATTGTAGCTTTCATCTACATTTCTCTAATAACTAGTGATGTTGAGCATCCTTTCATGTGTTTGTTGGCCATCTGTATGTCTTCTTTGGAGAAATGTCTATTTAGGTCTTCTGCCCATTTTTGGATTGGGTTGTTTGTTTTCTTGATATTGAGCTGCATGGGCTGTTTATATATTTTGGAGATTAATCTTCTGTCCGTTGATTCGTTTGCAAATATTTTCTCCCATTCTGAGGGTTGACAGGGTGCACCATCTAAAACAAGGGAAAACTGGAAACATCCCAAATGCTTTCCACGTAGGACACTGGCTAAACAAACTGTATTAACATGAAGAAAACAATAATGACCCTCATATCTGTATCTGTTCACTCATTCAACAAATATTTATTGAGGACCTACTGTGCACCGGACCCTGTGTCAAGTGCAGGAGGTAGGTGACAAACAAGGCAGAGAAGATCTCTGTCCTTGTGGTCTTTTTATTCCAGAGCAGGAGAGCCAGGTGACAAACAAGTCAATGAATGAATCAAGAAGATTATTTAAAAATGTATTAAGTACATCAAAGAAAGAAAAAGCTGGAAGCCACAGAGAGTGATGGGGGCTGCCAGGGGGAAGGTGCTATTTATAAAGGGTTCTCATGTGTATCGCTTCCCTCACCCTGTGAGGATGCAGTGGCTTCTCTCGGGGAATGTGGATTACAGTCAGGGCCTGGGAACGTGTGCACACACTGTCACGTGTAAGCAGCAGGAGAAATGGCCAGCATGCAACAATTAAATTTCCAGAGAAACATGCGTGCCCGGAGCAGCAACACGGCAAGAGAATCCAGAGGCGCTTACGTGTTTTTGTTTTTTAAGTTTTTAAAATTTTATTTATTTTTGGCTGCGTTGGGTCTTCATTGCGGTGCGTGGGCTTCCCATTGCAGTGGCTCCTCTTGTTGCGGAGCACGGGCTCTAGGAGCGCAGCCTTCAGTAGTTGTGGCGCATGGGCTTAGTTGCTCTGCGGCACGTGGGGTCTTCCCCGGGCCAGGGATCAAACCCATGTCCCCTGCAACGGCAGGCAGATTCTTAACCATTGCGTCACCAGGGAAGTCCCCAGAGGTGCTTATGTTTAATTAACATTTGGCAAGCACGGTTTTGGTCCGTGTTTTTGCAATGCTGTTGAAGTTCATAGTTTCAAAGAAGAAACTTCAGCTGAGTATAAAGGGCTCCAAAATTAGGGCCATGCTGACATGTTCACGGGGCACATGGTGGCCATCTAGGGGTGGCGCTGGTCACATTCCGGAGCCAACTTGCCACTTCTTAGGCTACCCGTCCTGAGCAGAATGAATTATTTTCTCTTCCATGTTCCCATCAGCCTTTATTGCTAACACAGATTTGATTCTTGGACACAGAATTATAGTTAGCATCTGTCTCCTGGGTCTGCTTTAACTATTTGGATGGAGCAGCTGAGATTGACAGAAGCTGGTGTATAAATACCCCAGGTGCCTTGCCCTGCAGGGAGGATAATTCTGAGATATACGTTCTACGCTGGCTGCCAGTTTCCCTGGTGGGAATAAGTCCCAGGCGCCAACCGTGGTAGCTGGCTTGCTAACACACCCTTTAGTGGTGGTCTTCCCTTCCTTGATTCAGTCTCCACTCCTCTACTTTCACCTCCCATATGAATCTCTAGCACTCAAATCCTCACTTAGGGTCTGTTTCTGGGGGAAACCCAACCTAAGACAAGGTTAGGTTAGAAACCTACCCTATGTAAGGCTGTTATGAGCATTCAGAGGAGAGAACAGACATCGCACACCCAGAGTGGCACACAGTAGGCACTCAGCAAATCAGACGTCCTTTCCATGGGGACCACTGCTCCCCTTAGTTCTATCTGTTCCCTTCACCATCTTGTCCGTCGAGCCCCACAAAGCCTTCCTGGGATGCCCATGTCATGCTCTACTATTTCCCCAGCAGCTGATGGGTAATTACAGATTCTAATTGTAACTCATCTTCATGATTTGGATAAATCCATTAGAGCCACCTCTGACAAACCTCTATTCCTCGTCTTGTCTTGAATGTGTTAACCACATTCTACTGTGAAAAAGAGGCATGCAAAGAGGTGTGCTTGTTAGTGAGTGGGCTGTGAACAGGAAGCTTTCCACAACATAATCTCATTAAGGAAGATCACCTAGAGCATGGATCTCAAATTGAAGGGTGTATCAGAACCTCCCAGGTTAACTTATTATAAATGCATATCCCCGGGTCCCTCTGTAGAAATTCTGATACAGAACATCTGGATGGAGCCCAGGAATTTGCATTTTAGCAATTTTCCCAAGGGATTCTGAAGCAGGGGACCTCCCAGGACACACTTGAAGAAATATGGTCTCTTTGTTCTTTCTGGGCACCAACGTTCCCCAGTGTCCAGCGCCTGGATCAGTGTAAACTCCCATCCACTCATCCATCCAACATCTCTCATTGCACACCTCCTCTGTCCCAGCCACAAAACTGTGCACTGGGACTACCGTATGTTTGCCAAATGAGAACAGGATCCATATCTGCCACTTTCAACACATTGGGAGCCAGCATTAAACACACAGGAGGTCCTCAATGAAGACTCAAGGGCTGCCAGGACCTTCCCAGGGTAAAGAAAGGAGTTTGGGGGACTGCCTTGCGGAGGACTTAATAGTTTTATGGAGACTCCAAGACGTTAAAATGTACCAGAGGGTCTTCTTCACAAAATCAGCTCATAAGCCACTTTCTTCACACACCTTATCCTACTCTCACAAACAAAAACGGCTCTTTCCTTCTATCCCAACCCCCGTCAGTCCCCTCAAGCCTCAGAGTGACTTCTGCTATTAGGGCTTTCCATCCTCAGGACCACCTCTGGCTACACAAGGGAGGGAGAATCGGGTTGGAGGGAGGCAACACAACCTAGATGTGTCTGAACACAGGGATCTGACTTACCTACCTGTTGCCCAGAAAAAAAGTCACCATTTATAATTCTTTGGGTTGACTTTTTTTAAAGCACCTACTATGTGCCAGAACTCCCAGGGGTGCAGAGGTGACTAAACAAAGCCTGCTTATGGGACAGAATGAGGATTTGTGCAATCCTTTGTGCACTGCCACCCACACTGGTCAGCCAGGAACAGGAAAAGGAATCAAATTGAGTGAGTCATTTTTTCAGCACAGAACAATACCCCCTTCTCCCTGGGGTCTGCCAGGCTTCACCTGCTACTCATCCAGGTCAGGTAGACCCTGATTGATTTACTGGAAATATCCAGAAGGAGCACAAGCACTTACATGTTCACATGCTTCTGGTGAGTGTCTCTGAGACCGGACAGCCAGGAAGCTTTTCCATTTATTTTATAAAGTTAATCGAACATCACCTTAAAAACATACACAGTTGTATGTTCTAAAAATCATAATAGGGCCTTCCCTGGTGGCGCAGTGGTTGAGAGTCTGCCTGCTGATGCAGGGGACCCGGGTTCGTGCCCCGGTCCGGGAAGATCCCACATGCCGCGGAGCGGCTGGGCCCGTGAGCCATGGCCGCTGAGCCTGCGCATCCGGAGCCTGTGCTCCACAACGGGAGAGGCCACAACAGTGAGACGCCGGCGTACCGCAAAAGAGTAAATAAATAAAATAAAATAAAATTTAAAAATCATAATAAGTCTTGACTACGAAATGTTTATCCCAATAATAAAATGTGGTTTCATGTTAGGGAAATAATATGGTTCAATCACACCGACTGATCCAAAGAGATAAACAAAGGATTTTCTCTGTGGATGATAAAAGGTATTTTGTAATATGCTTTTTGATTTGAAAAACTAAGAGCACAGAAAATTTTTTTTTTTTTTACTGTTATGGGGAATGTCTCTGTAACTACTAATCAACATCATACTTAACGGTGAAACACTAGAGATTCCCACTAAATTCACAAACAAGAATAAGTGACCCTTCACTGTAACTTTTTAAGATTATTTTAGAAATTGTAGCTAATACATTGAGGAAAGGATGATGGAAGGATAGATGGAAGAAAGACAAATATTAGAAAGTAGGGGCCCCAGTCATGAATATATGCAGGTGTGGTGACAGCTGACTTAGAAAGCCAAAAGTGTGGGGAAATGGGTGCTCTTAATTTTCAAGTATAATACTGAAACAACAAACATTAAAAGCAAAAGTCTTTTTCGGACCTTTTAATCTAGAAATTTTTCTTCAGGAGAAAAAGTCTGAGCTGCATGGGTATATTTATGTTCAAAGATGTACAACATTATGCTATTTATAAAAGCAAAAAGCAGGAACAACTCAAATTTCCAGCAAAAGGGGACTGGGTAAATAAATTATGATTTCCCTAGGAGATAGATGGAATATAAAACAGTACTTTAAAATTATATTTTAGGAGAGCAATACTTATTGCAAGAAAGCGGTCATGATACATCACTAAATGAAAAAGGCACGATATAAACGGTATGCTTAAGATAATCCGATTTTGTAAATTACAGCTATAAGCATAGAAAACAGACTAGAAAGACTCCCAAGCAAGTGTGAAAACTGATTATCTCGGTGGTTTTGTTTACCTTTGCTTTGAGCTTATTAGTAAGTAATTAGAAAACAAAACATGCTATCTAAGAAATAAGTAGTCTGCCATGCTCTGTCTCAGAAGGTCACACCCACAATGGGAACCCAATGCCAGACATGGCAACCCCTGTCCGTGGCCAGTGACAAGCCAACAGCCTTTTCTGCATCGTGGCTGACTCAGGCCCTATATATCTGTGAAGAAAAACCAGATCTACACAATCATAAAACAGACTGTCTTGTGTGCTGAGCCTTGAAGAAAACCTAACCCAATGACCGAATCTCTCATAAATCGCCATTCACCCCGGGGCAGCTCGTGGAGTTCCAAGAAATCAGCAGTTTCCGAGGAGCTGACCTTGCAATTTGAACCTGGCAGGCGAGGACAAATGCCAGAACTTCCGAGAGCCCAGCCCGCAGGGTGATGAACCGTTTGGCCCGGGTGAGAGGATGAGACAGCTGTGATTCACTGCACACTTCACTTCCCTGCCTCCCAGTGAAGAGGGCAGACCAGGCAAGAGAATGAAAAAAATTATTTTATTTTATTTTATTTTTAATTTTTATTGGAGTATAGTTGATTTACAATGTTGCGTTAGTTTCAGGTGTACAGCAAAGTGAATCAGTTTTACATATACATACATCCATTCTTTTTTTTTTTTTTTTAGATTCTTTGCCCATATAGGCTATTAGAGAGTATTGAGTAGAGTTCCCTGTGCTATACAGCAGGTTCTTACTAGTTATCTATTTTATATACAGTAGTGTGTATATACAAACATTTTATATACACACTACTGTATATAAAATAGAGAGTGAAAAATTTTAAATGGTGTGGGCTGAGAAGTAGAGTCAACCAGGCGGACAGTGGAGAGGTTCTCATCTCAAGTCCAGAGCAAGGAAGAGACCCAGAGGGCTACTGACCTGGGCTTCCGAGGCTGAAGGGAGGGGAGGGGAGTGTGAGCCCCTGGACGGGGGCAGCCAAGGGTCAGCTGGTCCCATCACCTTCCATAGGCACCGCCCAGGCTGGAGCAGGCTGACTCAACTCAGAAGCAGAGCAGAGACAGAAGGAGTGGACACCTGCCAGCTAATGGTAAAAGAAGACCAGCGCTTTCTGTGCTTTAAACCAGAAAAACAACCCCACACCCCCTTCCCCCTGGCAACAAGTCCTCCTTGAAGGATGTTCCCTCCCATCACTACCCCATTCCTCTGGACCTCCCTGCCCTGGATGCTGGGACTGGAGGCTTGGTGAAGCAATATATGACAGCTACATGACTTTGAACAAGTCTCACCACCTCTCTCAGCCTCCGTCTTCTCATCTATAAAAGAGGACTACTAATAAGGACCTATTGTATAGCACAAGAAACTCTATTCAATACTCTGTAAAAACTTCTATGGGAAAAGAATCTAAAAAAGAGTTCATATATATATATGTATTACTGATTCACTTCGCTGTACAGCAGAAACTAACACAACAGTGCAAATCAACTATACTCCAATAAAAATTAAAAAAAAAAAACAAAACAGGACTGACAACAGCAGCCATCTCGCAGGGTTGCTGTGAGGATCAAACGACATGAGTGCTGGTGGCTAATCACAGTGCCTGGCATGTGATGTTAGATTTTATTATTTTAACCTGATGCTGTCTCTTTGCAGTGTGTGATATTTCTGTTTGGAGTCCCCCAAAGCAGACCCTGAGGCAGGGGTTTTTGTGTGAGTCATTGATTTGGGAGGTCATTCTGGGAGGTAAGAGAGTAGAGAGGAAAGCCCAAGGTCGCTTTAATGAGAGGGTTACACTATAGGGAACTGGGTCTCAGCCTTGCTGGGGACCCTCTGAGATGTGTGAATGCACCCAGAACTGTCCCACCAAGAGGGTGACGATGCCAGAGGGTTATCCACCAATTCCCATCCTTCACTGGTGGAGGGTCACTCCTGGGGTGTTAACTCCCCTACTTCCTGCCAGACTGAACACGTCCCAGTGGCCAGAGGATACACAGGGCAGACATGCAGGAGTACTCAGGAGGGAGCTGAGGACACAGGGGGGACACTGACTGCACCTGTTACAGTGGGAGAGGTGGTGTTGGCCAATGCAATCCCTGGATGTCAATTATGCTGAAATTTGCAAGCCATTTCAGGGCTTAGCCAGGTAAGCTGGTTTTCCTTATTCCGTTCATATATTTGTTCATTTCTTGCATCTTTCGTCCACCCATTCACCAAGCACCTAATGAGTACCTACTGACTGCTGTGCCAGACACACTGCGAGAGTCAAAGAGGAAGGAGGTGGGTTTTTAAAGGCAGAGAAGAGAGGGAAAGGCATTCCACGCAGAGGGCCCAGCTCAGCAAAGACTCAGAGGAGAAGCCCCAGTGGTGTGGAAGAGGGAGCAAGTGGTTAGCCTGGCTGGACCTGGGACGCATGAAAAAATGAGGTGGGGACAAGGAGGGCAAGGGGGTTAAGGCTGTCCTGGAGGATTCTGACTCTTGAGAGGAGAAGCTAATGTGCTGGGGACACACCGGGCACACGTTGAACACTCCGTCCACCCGGCTGTCAGAATTAGACTTCGATCTGTAAGCAACTGAGAGCCACCACAGATTTCTAAAGGGAGAATGGTGAGTATTTTAGGAAGATAGCTGTGGTGGGCTGCACAATGACCCCCGACCCGCTGCCTCCAAGGGCACCCCCAACCTAATCTCTGCAACCTGTGAATATGTTACCTTACACGGTAAAAGGGGCTTTGCAGATGTGATTAAATTCAGAACCTTGAAATGGGGGAGGTTAACCTGGATTATCTCGGTGGGCCCAGTGTAATCACAAGGATCCTTATAAGAGGGATACAGGAGGGTCAGAGGTCAGAGAGGAGAAGGCAATGTGATGTTGGAAGCAGAGGATGGAGTGCTGTAGCCACAAGCCAAGGAATGTCAACAGCCTCTAGAAACTGGAAGACGCAAGGGGCAAATTCTCTCCTGGAGAATCTCCAGGAGGAGCCAGTACTACTGACACCTTGATTTTGGGCCCATAGACTCATTTTGGACTTCTGACTTCCATAACTATAAGAGAATACGCCTGTGTTGCTTTAAGCCACAAAGTTTATGATAATTCATTACAACAGCAACAAGAAAACTGATACAAAGGCTCTGGGGGCAGTGGGGAAAATGGATGAAATTGAGAAAAGAGCAGGAGAGTAAGGGGGCTGCTGCCAGGTCTCAGGGGATGGTGACCTAAGGGTGAAGCCATAGGGGCATGGGGGAGCGGGTAACTGGAAAGGAATTATGAGGACAGGACCCCCCAGGGCTTGGCAGAGGTGGGAGAGTAGGGGGATGGTGGAGGCAAAGTTATGCCCAGGTTTCTGGTTTGGGTGAGGGAGCAGAAGATGGTGGGAGGAAGAGGAGGCTGAGGTCTACCTGGGGGAGACTCAAGTTCCAGCCCTCTTGCCCCCAGGGGTCAAGGCAGTGCTGACCCTCCCTCTCCATAATGGCTGCCTTTCTTTGCACCCTGACCCTCAGCAAGGCCACTGCATGCCAGGGAGCTAATCCAGAAAACCAACCCAGTCAAGCTGTGCAAGACACCCTAGTGGGAGGCTGCAGGAACAACATCTGGATGTTGCCTGGGTTGGGAGAGCAGGAAGAGAGGCCAGCAGTGCCCCTGGACCCGAGCTTTGGAGCTGACCCTGCACAGCAGGCTGGGAGCCCACTACAGACCTCTAGGTGGAATCAGACCATGCGTCGATTCGCAGGCTGTGTCACACCAGGGATGGGGAAGGCGGCCCGGAGGGATCTGCACTGACTCACAGCAGGCTCAAAGTCCCCACCACAAGCACGGAGTCACCCCTCCCTTGTCCCCATCCATCCACCTTCAGCCTGGCCAGACACAATGTGGCCAGCGGGCCACTACTTGGCCCTAGTTCTGTCCTTAATCAGTTTAAACTGCTCCAAAAAGTGGGAGGGAGCTCTGCTGTGAAGTGCTGATGGCACAGAATTGGAGAGAATAGTAAATAGAAAGGAAACGCCTGGGAGAGGAGGCGAAAAGGAGATGCCAGCATTTATGCAACTAGGCCAGAGCTCTGTGAATCCCCCTGCTAGAGGGTGGGAGGGAGATGGGTCTGGAAGCCCGTGTGGGAGATGCAAATGCCTTCTCAGTGCAGGAGAGATCCTTGGAAGTCTATATTCTGGGCATCTCCTGAGGCTGTGATGGATGGTCCGACCCAAGCGGGCAGAGGGCGCCTCCTCTCTCCAGGACAGGAGGACTTGAAAGGTTACAACCTCCTAGGAAGACAAGGTGGGGTAGGAGGTTCAACATCTGAGCATCACCTGGTGCCTGGCCCTGTGCTAAAGCAGAGGATGCAGGCTGGATGGAGCTGGATGGATGCCCTCAAGATGCTCACAGGCCGCCGGGGGCACAGATGTGGAAATAAATGAGTGCAGTGAAGTCCTGCGGGGGGAGGGGATCTGATAAAAATCTAGACGGCATATGGTGGGCATAGGGGCCACCCTGGAAAGAGAAGTCTGTTTCACCTGGGTGGTTCAGAGAGTCTTTATAGAATAGGAGATTCTTTTTGTTTGTTTAATTGAGGTGAAATTCACACAAACATAAAATGAACTATTTTAAAGTGAACGATTCAATGGCATTTAGTACATTCATAATGTTGTACAACCACCACCTCTATGTAGCTCTAAAACATTTCCATCACCCCCCAAAGGAAACCCTATACCCATTAAACAGGTCTCATTCCCCCCACCTCCAGCCCCTGGCAGCCACCCATCTGCTTTCTGTCTCTATGTATTTTTTTTTTTACCTTTTCTGGTCATTTCTGTAAATAGAATCAGACAATAGGTGACCTTTTGTGTCTGACTTTTTCTACTCGGTATAATGTTTTCAAGGCTCATCCATGTTGTAAAATGTATCAATACTTCACTCCTTTTCATGGGTGAATAATAGAGGAGGTGATTCTGATTCTTGAGCCGATCTTGAAAAATGAGTAGGTGCGAGTGAGCCAGGGAGACCAAGGAGGGATGGCCGTTCATGGTGGAGGAGGGGGTACCAGCAAAGGCATGGAGGTCCCCAGGTATCCTCTGGGGACCGCACGGAGGTCAGGATGGCTGGAGGGGTGATGTGCAGCAAACGACGAGGCTTGGAAGGTAGGCCGGGCCGAGCAAGCTAAGGGGCTCTCTGCTTGGGTAACAGGGGCCATGGAAGGCAAACCAGGCTGTGACATGACCAGGCTTGCATTTTAGAAAAGAAGTACCGGCTGCGGCATGGACCACTGATGCGGGGAGACCAGTCGGACGGCTCCTGGGAGGTGATGGGGCCAGGACTAAGGCAGGAGCTGTGGGGACACAGAGGCCGGACCGGCTGCCGGTGTGTTAGGCAGGCGAACCTAGCAGACTTGGCCCACCCACCTTGGACCTTGAGATGCAGGAGTCTCAGATGAGTTCTAGGAGGAGATGCCCTGAGGGTGGAAATGAGAGGAGCTGAGGTGATCTGGGCGAGTTGGGTTTCAGGGTTCTGTGGGTCGTCCAGGTGGACCCTTCCTGCAGCAGTTGGGTGGCACCTGGGTCTGGGCCAGGAGAGGAGCCTGGGCTGAAGAGAAATGTTTATGAATCTTGCTCCATTGATTCTTTACAGAAGTCTGCATTACAGAATGGATGGGATTCCCATCCTACAGATGGGAAAACAGAGACTCAGAGAGATTAAGCCACATACGCAAGGCCACAGAGCTAAGAAGTGCAATTCGGCTTTTTTTCACATAGCAGAGCTGGGGTGTGAACCCATATTTGGTTGATTCGAAAGCCTCTGAACTTTCCGTTAAGCCCAGCTGCCTTTCAATCCTTTCCTGGCAGCTCCCATTCCTCTCCTCAAGCTCTAAATCCACTCAGCACATCCATGGGAGAAGGAGTATGGGCCTGACCATACCACAGAGCAGCAATTTTGCCATCTTGATGTTCAAGTGCAGTGGGTGGGGGGAGGGTGGTGGAGAATGGAAAGACAATGGGGAGGACAACGTTTTCCCAGTAAACACTTAAAATCTGCCGGGATGCACTGGAGATGCTGCTGAACCTGAATCAGACCCCAGAGTCACAAGGACGAAGCAGCCTCAGATAAGGTAACCAGGCAGACGTCCCCAGGCTGGAGAGTCAGAACTATGTATGTTTTTCACACCACTTAAGTGCCCACTCTGGCCTCTCAAGGTAATGGTGTTAGCTGATTCCCTCCCCCTGTCACGTGGCTCAGCTTACGGTGCCACGGTGGGGAGGAAGACACAAGTTAACAACTTCATGGGCAAATTTGGAGCTTTGGGGAGCTTCTTAACTGGCACGAATAAAGCAGCCCCAGAAGCAAACAAAACCTAGGCAAGAGCAAAACTACCCAAAGAAGGCAACTTGGGGACGTGATCAGGTATCATTCAAAGCAAGAGAGGCAATGGAGGAACCGTTATTTTAATGAAGCAAAAACAGCATCTTCTCGGAATGCTTCTTTAAATGAGTCCAGCTTGCATTCTCAAGGCCAAACAGCCCAGGCCTCCGAGCGCCAGGCTTGGAACCGTATCAGGTTATCACTGAACTTGCATTTGAATAATTCAAAGTGACTCAGCCATCCTTGTTTTTTAAACAGAAAACCTGATGTCCAGGGGTCACTAGGCATCACAGGCTACAAATCTGGACCTCTGTGCAATGGTCCCCCCTGCTGTCTGAGCCACCTCCTCTCCTGCCCCGCCCCATTATAAAATACAGTGTTCTGTCCCTTCAGAATGCAGGAAATACTGTGCTTCTTTCTGCTCTCACTGGGCTCATCAGGTGGCTACAGAACATGTGACCATCAGCCTTTCAGTCTCAAGCTCCTTTCCTGGCATGGAGCTCTCATGCTCTGCAGCTGGATCCTGTGTGGGGAGGTTCCTTGAAAACTGGGATCCAGCATATTGTAGTTCTCATTGCTACAATTACATTCTGTGTCTCCAGGAAAGCATATTCTGTGACCCAAGAAAAACGAGAAGGCACAATTCTCATTTATTTAAAAAAAAAAATCTCATTATGCCTGGGTTAGGGTTAGGGTTAGGGCTAAAGTTAGGGTTAGGGTTAGAGTTAAGGTTAGGGTTAGGGTTTGGGTTAGGGTTAGGGCTAGGGTTATTTTTGCCTAAACAGCATTCATTTTCCCTTCTCCTAGTGATGCACGATTATTTTCTTGGGGAAGGGAAAGTGTTCTTCTCTGCCACCAGCCCTGATTCCACGTGGAGCACAAGATACAGGGCACCAATCAGTGTATTTTATTTCCTTGGACAGAGTGATGTGCAGATGACTTAAGGTGGGTGAACTGTCAATTCTATTGAAACCATTGAGCAAAAAATAATCAATTCTATTGAAACCATTGAGCAAAAAATACCCCTACAGGGCACCAATCAGTGTATTTTATTTCCTTGGACAGAGTGATGTGCAGATGACTTAAGGTGGGTGAACTGTCAATTCTATTGAAACCATTGAGCAAAAAATAATCAATTCTATTGAAACCATTGAGCAAAAAATACCCCTTTCCTACAGCAATTGTTATCTGTAAGGTTCATGTCAGCCTGGAGCTGCTGGGGGCTACCATGTGAGAAATGAAGCCAAACTAAGATATGAAAAGAGAGAAGTGACTAAATCCTGAAGATATCATCTATGCTCCTGGAACCAGCCATACCTGAAGCCCATGTACAGCTTCAGTGATTAGAGTCAGTTTGAGCTGGTTTTCTGCTCTTACAAAGCAAGAGTCCTGACCCATATAATATACTACAGTGCTTTGCACAGAGGAACTGTAAGGAGTTATGTCTTCATTCATTCTATTAGCAAATCATGCTGGATCTGTCTTCAAAATCTATCCCAAATTTTATCACTTCTCATCACCTCTGTTGCTACCATCAAGGTCCAAACCACCAATATCTCTTACCTAAACTACCGTGAGTCTCCCACTGGGAGTGGGAGTCTCGCAGTTTTCCTTCTTATCTCTCTACAGACTATTCTCCACTTCGCAGGCAGGTAGGCAGGCAGAAAGAGCCTTTTAAAATCTCAGACCACGTCACTCTTCTGCTCAGAACCATTCAATGGCTGCCATCCCACTTTGGATAAAATCCAAAGGCCTTCCAGCACCTGTAGGACTTTATCACGACCTGCAAACCCAGGCAGAGCTAGCCCAGCTTCCTCTTTGACCCTTCTCCCATCCTCATCCTCCAGGCTGGCCTCCCTGCTGTTCTGTGTTTGTACACCTGCTCCTTCCTCTGTCTGCAACCCTCTTCTCCCCATATTCTCCTGCCTCCCTCTCTTTGCTCAAATTTCACCTCCTGGAGGACTTCCTTGACCATCTCATCCAAATTAGCCCCCCTCACTCCTACTCCCTTGCCTTACTTTACTTTATTCCGTAGCACTTTCTACTGTCTGACATAATCCATTTTTCCATTTGTATACTGCTTGTCTTCCCCACTAGAGTGTAGGTTCCATAGGACAGGGTCTTGGCTGGTCCTGGGCGCTGCTGTAGCCCGGGGCCCAGAACAGTGCCTGGCACACCACAGGTGCTCAATAAGTCTTTGTCAGGAGCCTGAGTAAGTGCTGAACGTGTGCTGAATGACCTTGGGCAATTAGCAGCCTCTCTGGTCCATTCGTTTTTCCATGTGTGAAGGAAGAGATCAGATGAGATCTACGGTTTTCAAAGTATAGTTCACTTTTAGACTGAGTGGGGTTGGGGGGCACTCTGGGGCCACCTCCCTGCTTCGACGGAGCCCCTCAATTTTTATTTTTATATATTGGGTTCCACAGAAGAAACAAAAGTGTACCGCTATTACGAGGTGGCTGAGACAGGCTGGATGACTTCAGTGCTGGGCCTACGGGTCCACAGTTCCCATTTCTCTAAGTCATTTCAGCACTTTTTACATTTTCTCGTAGCAGAAAAGCTTTGCAGGCTTTTTCTCTTTGCCTGAAATTCTGAGAAAGTCTAAGCAGATTCTCCTTCCTTTCATTAAAGTAGCACAGAGGGGTTACTGGCTTCTGGTGCCAATATATTATCTGGCATACAATATAATATCAACCAACCCCCTCTGCCATGGAAGGTCTCAGCAGAGAGATCCCCGTGTTATGGGTGTTTAAAGGAAATCCCTTCCCTCCTCCTTACTGGGCAAAATAATCTCTCCTTTTTCTTTTACCGCATGCAATTTAGAGAAATTGGCAAATTTCTCTAAAACTGCAGAGACGTTAAGTTTAAACAGGAAGAGGAAATCGATCCACGTATGAGGCTAATTAAGAAGCCTCTCAGTAGGGCTGTGCTTCTTGCCTATTCTTGCACCTTCTCTTTGAGGCAAAATTTTCCTCCATAGACTCAGCATATTGAGCACATGAAAAAGAAAAAAGAAAAACAAGGCAATAACCTTGTTAACCTTGTGAACCTCAGGCAATAACCCTTCAGTGGCCTTCTCCCAGGAAAGGGGCTCTGAGACCTCACTCCTCTTTTACAATAGCTCAAAAAGTTGGCAGAGAAGACAAGCAAAATCGGGAACCAAGGCTTATGTAATTTGAACAGTATTGATTCAGGCAGCTCCCTTGGAGAATACCCGCATTTGGTGGCAGGAGGAGAAAGGAATGCCGGAGATGGAAGAAAAGGGGGGCTGGGGAATGACTTCTATTTATTTCATGTCAATCCCCAGGCAGTTCTTTTCATCTCCAGAGAACGAAGGAGCTTCTGAAGGAGACAGGTAGGGGGGTTTGCCTGAGTCCCACAGCAGAGACAGGGCTGGGGCCGTGATTCCACCTCAGGACCAAGGTCAGAGTTCTCTCCAGCACCCTGCACCACCTCCCAGGAAACCTAGTAAAAGGCCAGGGATGCCAAGGATGTGGAAGGCTTGGGAGGAACGGCGTGTGGTCAACCATCACGTGCGGCAGAAAGATCAAGAAGGACATCACTGAAAACCCACCGCTGGATTAGCGAACTGGGGTCCCTGAGAGAGCAGTGAAGTAATGGGGACCCTTGTCTTGGGTTTCATCCTCGTGTGGGGAAAATGGTGCAGAGCCATCATTCCACACACAAATCTGGCCACAACTTACCCTGCTGAAAACCCTTTACTCGTTCCCCACGGCCAACCTCCCAACTTGGCCGACAGGGGCTTCGGGGACTCCCCCACCCTCGTCTCCCTTCTCCCTCCTCAAACACTCCACTTTATTAATGTCACTCACTGGGCTCTCTCAGCTCACGATGTTGCGTCTTGCCTTTGCTCATGCTCTTCCCTCTGCCAGGCAGGCCCTTCCCCCAACTCCTCACTTAACTCCTGTACCTACAGTAATACTCTTGTTCTTGCAGCATGTGTTCAAAAAAGCGTTCTTTGAAGCCATAAGTCAGGGTAAGTCTGGACTGGAAATAACGACGAGAGTGACAATGAAATTAACTAACACTATGGAATACCCACTCTGTGCTAGACTGGTCTAAGTGTTCATCGTGTAGTAACTCATTCAACCCTTATAACCATCCCGGGTGGTAAGGTGTCACGAATTCATAGGTGAGAAGACAAGGCACAGGGGAGTTAAGTAGCTGAGGGTAACAGGATAGAGAGTGACAGGGTGGTAATGGCGGGTATTATGGACTGAATGTGTGTGTACCCCTAAAATTCATATGTTGGAACCCTAATCCCAAAGTGACTATATTTGGAGATAGGGCCTATAAGGAAGTAATTAAGGTTATACAGGTGGGGCCCTGATCTGATAGGATTAGTGTCCTTATAAGAAGATACACCAGAGTGCTCCCCCCTCCTTTTCTCTCCCTCCTGCCATGTGAGGACCCAGCAAGAAGACAGCTATCTGTAAGCTAGGAAGAGAGTTCCTACCAGAAACGGATCAGCCACAACCTTAATCTTGGACTCCTAGCCTCCTAGAACTGTGGGAAAATGCACTTCTGCTCTTTAAGCCACCAGGTCTATGGTATTTTGTTAGGGCAGCCTAAACTGACTAACATAGGGAGCAGCAAAAATAGAGCACTCCAGGCAGCCCTCTCAGAGGAGGTAACATTTCAGCTGAGATCTAAATGAGGAGTGTGGGGTGGTCACGGGAATATCTGGGGAAAAACAATCCAGGCAGAGGGAACAGCAGGTGCAAAGGTCCTGTGACACGAATCATCCCACATGTTAGAGAAACAGAAGTGTAGTGAGCAAAGGGAGACTGGTACTAGGAGGGTCTGGAGACACAGGTAGGGACCAGACTTCTTAGGCCATTAAAAAAGATCTGGATTTTATTCTAAGCGTCCCATTGGCCTACTAGGAGACCAAGCAGGTCGTGCTCTGAGGAGTGGGATGGGAGAGGAAAAGGTCTCGGAACAAACATCTTTCCCTCCATTGCAGGCCACTGCACATAGCCACATAGGCCACGCTCCACACCACATTGTGGGGGGCTGTGCACCTGGGCTCTGCTGTGAATGCAGCCCCTGGGACTGGGAAGCCCAGTGACCTTGCTCACCCTGTCCTCACACTTGTCTCTGAGAACAGGCATTCTCAAAGTGCTTTTGTTTTTTAATTAAATTTCAGTGACCTGCTCCCTGTAATGGCATTAAATTAGCAGGCCATCTGCTACCTGGGAACAGAGGAGTGGGGACGCAGCCTGAGTTGGGGGAAGTGGATGTCCACGGCGTTTCCTCCTACAGTTATTCTCCTTATGCAAATCCAACCATTCCCACCCAGCAACGCAGGGAGGGAGAGAAAAAACTAATCCAGACAGTGTGGGCAGATTTATCCACAATCCCAGTCGATGTGCAGATGCCAGGGAATACGGGAGAGATGGGAGACAGGAACCTGGGGTTTCCACGGGCTCAGCAGAAGGGGAGCATCTTAGATCCTGGTCGTGATTCTGCTGTGTCAAGGGTAATTTTGACTGTGACACCACTTTTGAACACAATGCCTGGGTGAGGTGCGGCTCCACTGTGTAATCAGAGGCTAGAAGAGGTTGTCAGCTCTTCCGGATCCATTGGGCCTTGGCTCTGCACCAGGATGTGGTTAGTGCTGGGATTCATAAGAGGGGAAAGTTCATTTTAAAGGGAATGGAAGAGCATAGCGGGGGAGGTGGCACACGAGATGCCTCTTGAAGGAAAGACAAATGCAACGAATTCCTTAAATATTTGACTATGGAAGACACTGAGTCCCAAAGACGATGGTCTCAGGATTCTGCCTCCAGTGGGCTCACAGTCTGCCAAGGCAGCAAGACTGTATACAAGGAACCATAATAGCAGGCAGTAGATGGTCTAATAGAATGACGCTCAAACGCCATGGACTAAAAAAAAAGATGAAAGAGTAATTCTGTCGAAGAAACAGAGGATGCTATAGGCAGGAGAGAACACTTGAAATGCCCCTAAAGGGCTAATTCAACAGACAGAAAAAGGTGGGTGGAATAGTAGAATAACGGCCCTACAAGGATGTCCATGCCCTAAGCCCAGGAACCTGGGATTATGTTCCCTTACAGGGCAAAATGGACTTTGCAGATGGGATTAAACTGAGGATCTTGTGGTGGGGAGATCATCCTGGGTTATCTGGGTGAATTCAGTGTAATCCTAAAGGTCCTTATAAGAGGAAGACAGGAGGGTCAGAGTCAGAGAAAGAGATGTGAAGTCAGAGTGATGTCACGTAAGAAAGACTAGATGGGCCTTCGCTGGCTTTGAAGATGGAGGTAGGGGCCACCAGTCAAGAAATGCAGGATCCTCTTAAACCTGGAAAAGGCAAGAAACAGAGTCTCCCCAAGAGTCTCCAAAAGGAACACAGCCTTGATGACACCTTCATTTTAGCCCAGTGAGACCCACCTTGGACTTCTCAGCCCCAGAACTGTAAGATACTAAATCTGTGTTATTTTAAGCCACTGCGTTTGTGGTGATGTGTTATGGCAGCAATAGGAAACTAATGCAGTAGGGAAGGGCATTCCCAGGCAGGAGGAACAGCACACACAGAGGCACAGAGGCCTAAAAGGCACAGTTGGGTTTAGAAAACCAAGAGGGGGCTTGGCCATAGGGTACATGCAGAGATCCGCTGGAGGTGACACTGAAAAGTATTTGGGGCTGGGCTTTCTAGGCCTTTGATGCCATGTCTGCAACTTGGGAATATCTCTGTGGGCACTAGGGAGTGCCAGGAGATTTTTAAGCCTGATAAGTTAGGGCAGTGAGCTGATCAGATCTGTACTTGAGAAAGATAACTCTCGTGGTGGTAGTGAAAGCAGTGTGAAAGAAAAATGGGAAGAAAGGAGGTAAAGCACAAGGAACCCCAAAACCCATAAATTGGGGATCACGGCCCATAACAAGGAGAAATCCTGCTCCTGACAAGCTGCGGAGGCCAACTTGCAGCCCTGCAGTGTGTCTGCCACACACCAGTCCCCATTCTCCCATTCATGAATGGGAGGGCAGAGAGGTTTCATCTGAAGGGCCGGCTCCAGGACCACCTGGAGGGTCGTGTTCACCACACTCAGGGTCTGTGGGAAGAAGTGCTGTGATGGATTAGTCACGTCTGCTCTGGGCCTGTTGGCGGGGATGGTGCAGGGGTAGAACAGCCCTGTGGGCGACCATGGAAGGAATGTGGCAGTTCCCTTGGTAGTGGTGGTGCGGGTCGGGAGTGGGGATGGTGAGGGGATGTTGAGACAGCGGGTGATGATGGGGCATTAAGACAGGCAGTAGAGAGAGGAAAAGGGTACAGGTGAGGCACGTGGAGGGTGACAGTCCAGCTCGGGCCAGGATGTGACCCCTTCTCATGGCCCTCTTTCACCTTCAGGAAAGTCCACAGAAATTCTCAGAGTGAGGGGAGTTCTTGCCAGAGAGGAAGGGAGGTGAGTTCTGCATTCTGATATCAAGGAAGGTACTTGCAAATGAGGAAGCAAGTGCGGACACTTGAAAAAAATCATGGGGAAACCAGTGGACTCTCACAGGGGGTAGGACTGAGGCCAGGGATCCCTGAGTGGACATCTGGTTATGCAAAATGGGATTCTGGGAAAGCTTTTAAAGCAGCTTTACTGCTTTTTTAAAAAGCAGGAGAACTTCCGCTCTAAGGCAGCCCCAGTGCACCTCCAGCTGAATATCTGGGCCTTAGAAGTTCAGAATCTTGCCCAAGGTCATACAAGGAAATTGCAGAGCAGGCTGAACACTCCTGCCAGCTCTCCATCAGGCCAACTCCTTCTCAGCTGTCCAGTTTCTAGGCTACAGCATGCTGTTCCTGCTCTCAGAGTGTTCACAGCCCTGTCATCTGTGCCATACCCACCAGGTGGTGGATGAGAAGCATCCTCATCAATTCCAAACACTGAGAAAAGACCCTCGGGGCTAGGGTAGGGGGACAGGATGCAGGGCTGGAATGACTTCCAAAAGTCAAGCATTGGTTTCCCCTGTCCTGACAATCCCCAGAAAGGTATCCTACGATAAGTTGAGGAATTTTCTAGAACTGTCCCTACAGGTGGGGCTGTAGGTCATTCCACACGTATACAGGAAAACTGGGTTTTGCAGAACTTCTGGGCACTCGCATAACTGGGAAGGCCTTGGATGCACATAGGAATTAAACATAGGTTCTTCAGACTGTATCAGAAAGGGGTATCAGGGGAGACCGTGTGGGCCCAGCACAATATCCCAGCATACACCAGACACTCAGTAAGTAAGAGTAATTGCCATTGATGGAGTGTGAGCTATGAATGGGCACTGAGAAAGCTTTCCACACATTATTCCTATGAGGTATATAGCAGGGGCACCTCCGTTTCACAGCTAAAGTTATTGAGGCTCAGGAAGGTTGAATAACCTCCCTAAGGTTGAACAGTGGGTTGAATGGTGGGACCTGCGAATGTGACCTTATTTGGAAAAAAGAGTCTTTGCAGAGGTAGTTAGGTAAGGGTCTTGAGATCATTCTGGATTTTCTGGGAGGGCGCAAAATCCAATGACAAATGTCCTTATAAGAGACAGAAGAGAAGACAGCGAGGAGGAGGCCACGAGAAGACAGAGGGAGAGCTTGGAGAACTGTGGCTACAAGCCAAGGAGCACCTGGAGTTGCCAGGAGCTGGAAGAGGCGAGGAAGGATTCTCCCCCAGAGCCTTCAGAGGGAGTGCAGCCCTGCAGCGACACCTTGATTTTGGATGTCTAGCCTCCAGAACTGGGAAAATACATTTCTACTGTTTTAAGGCACCAAGATTGCGGTAATTTGCCACAGCAGCCCTAGGACACTAATGCAGGTCACAAAACTAGTGGGTGGCAGAGGTGGGTCCGTTTGACCCCAAATGCTGTGCTTTTAACCATGAATGAATGGATCCATGGTTTGACGAATGAATGAAGGAAGGAATGAATGAGGAAACCTCACTACAGCAGAAGATCTATATTGTTTCAGTGACAGGATAGAAAGGAGGGAGATCCAGGCCAAAAAAAAAAAAAAAAAATTCAATTGCACTTCTTTGCCTTCAGGTGTCAAATTTAACACTCTTAATTCTGCCTGTTCATTCACCACTAGGGTTCCCCGTGCTCAACAGAAAGGGAAGAAGGGAAGAGCAGGTTTTGCATGAAGAGGCCATGAAGTGAAATAAGATGAACACCAGCCTGAGTCAGGCAACCAACTGCTTCCAGCTCCTCTGGAAGGAGATAAAGAGGTCATGCAAAGAAGTGACAGGTGTCTTAACACGCATACCTAACTAGGCATCACAAGGAGCTGTTCATTCTTCCAAAGGTCAAGGGCCTCAGGAGTTCATCCTCTTTTCTACTGTCTCCTTCCCCAGGCCTCAGGGATGGGCGCGGTGGCTTCCAGTTAGAGGAAGGGCCGACCAGCTGGATTTCCAGAACCTGGTACATGTTCTCAAGCTGCAGTGCTCAAGAAGGAAGTGGACGTCCAATACCTCTTTATCTAGGGCTCAGTTCTTGACATCACACTTCAAAACTGCACAAGAAACAGAAGGGAAGATGGAGGGACTTTCTTCTCCCTGCAACAAACACATGGACCCCGGTGCCTCTCCTCCCATTCTGGGCTTCATATGAAACGCAGACTAGGCATTTCTTCAGGCTGCGTTTACCTACTGCGGTTCCTGACCCCAGTCTTTCCAGTTTGCTGCTGGGCCTGCCTGAATTCTTTCAGACTCTGGAATTTTTTCCAAACTCACATTACTGGCTGGTTGTGAAACAGAGCGTAAAATGCCAGTCATTTTTATTTTTTCTCTCTTTCACATTCCATAGTCGTCTGACATCATAACAGATTTCAGACTCAAACTGTCAGAATCTGGGCTCAAACAACGCTCAGCCAGCCTCTGAAGGACAAGAGCCAGCTTGGTGTGATGCAAAGAACCTTGAACTTGGGGGCACACAGGTTGGAGTTCAAAGCCTAGCCCCACCGTTTACTGACAGCAAGGCCTAGACCAATGTTCTAACCTCTGAGTCTCAGTCTGTGTGTTTATTCAATAGCTACTGAGCTCTCACCCTGTGGCCAGCACTGCTCCTTTCTGCTGAAGGAGCCAGGCCATAAACAAACAACAAGAAAAATCCCAGATGGCGATAAGTGCTATTCAGAGAATTAAAATGGGCAGGGGTGGGCACAGTAGCTGAACTGCAGCTTTAGATGGAGTGGTGGCCCCTCGGAGGAGGTAACATTGTAAATAAGACCCGAGGGACAAGAAGCAGCCAGTTACACAGAAAGCAGGAGGAGAAGCATTCCAAGAAGGGGGGACGGCTAGTGTAAAGGCCCAAAGGCTGAGCCACACTTGAAAATTTGGATAGGAGCTGTGGGGCTGGAGTATAGTGGGCGAGGGATAAGGTGGGGAAAGGTGATGCTGGAGAAAGGCAGGGACCAAATCACGTGAGGGTTCCAAACTGGGGTGCACGCTATGATGACTGGGTGCAGGAAAAAATGAGAACTTCCGGCTACATTGATTTGCAGATCTAACAATCTAAGAAGGAAATTAAACTCAGCGAATTTCACTATATTACTGCTGGTAGTACAGGTATTTAAGTTCTAAATGAATAGGCATATAATGAAGGTGCGTGCTCAAATTTTGGGGGCGGGGTACGTAAAAACACTTTAGACATCGCTGAAGTAGAACTTTGTGAAAAAGCGTGTGGAGTGGGATAGTGAGCCTTCCACGAGTTTTTTGTTTTGTTTTGTTTTGGTTTTTTTCTTCCACGAGTTTTAAATGGGAGAATGAGAGGAGCTGGTTGATATTTTTAAACTTTAAAATTTAAAGCATCACTCCTTACAGAATGGAGCAAATTGTCCGGCCCATAAGACCCACCCAGTGTGTCTGGAGCCCCCAGCAAGATGATAGAGGTAACATTGTGCCTATCGCTTACAGAAAAGCTGTCTGTATAGCGTAACATGTATTAGAACTGTTACCAATTACCAAATTATCCCCATTACACAAAACAGTCTAACAAAAAACATTCATGCTCATTTGAGTTCAAAAATTCTACTGGCCTGTTAAGTTTCACATGGCTACCATCACCTCCTCCTAACACATACCCTCTCCATATTTAAAAGGGTCCTTCCTTTTCCAGCCACGCCTTCTTTGCTCTCCTATGCCCCTGATCACCAGATCAGAAAATCCTCTGTTTATTTCTCTTTCTGGAGATCCACGGTGCACATTGGGTATTAGAGGCCCTGAGCAGTTCTGCAGTTAAAAAAAAAAAAAACACCTGTCTAACTTTGTCTAACCTAGTGGCTGGGGAGCCTTATAAAATCTTCATGCCTGAGTCCCACCTCTAAAGAGGGACTCAGGGGTGTAGCCTGAACAGGAGCAGATGTCGAAGCTTCCCCGGTAGTTCCAATTTGCAGCTATGGTTGGGAATCACTCCTTTCACTCAACAGTTTCCAAGCTTGCTTGCCCGGAAATTTGTTTGTTTGTTTTACATATACTTATTCATCTCCCCATGGAACTGAGCTGAGCTGGTGTTCTGTGGAGCACATTTTGAGGAATGCTGGACTAAGGCGCCAACAGTTTCCAAATTTGACTGCATGTTAAAATCAGTGGGGCCTTTAAAGGAGCTCCATTTCCCAGATGCAAGCCCAGACATACCGCATCTGGAGCTCTAGGGCCGTAGCCTGGGAGTCTGCAGTTCTAACCGGTCTGTCAGGTGATTCTGATGATACATGAGTTTGGGGGCCATCCATCTAGATAATTCAGGCACCAGATGGGTAGGGTGGAGGGTGGAGGCCACCAAGTGAAGGTGAAGTCCCTCAACTCAGAGCTCCTCTAATATGGGGGTCTCTGACCTTCCTACCACCTCAACCCCATGCTGCTGCCCCCAGCAGGAGCACCCTAACTGAGCAGGGAACTAGGCTTCGAGTTTGACCGTGGTCAGGGAAGGATGCGTCTTCATTCATCTGTGTGTATCACCTTACAGCCCTTCATCAACCTGGGCCTCGGTTTTCTCATTCGCAAAATAACGAAAGGATTTCTGAGGCCCTGTTCCAACCTCCTACATCTCTGCGTTCCTCTGTTAATGCATTTTCATGAACGCATCACCCCTTGGAAGATGCTAAGCACAAATGGCTCCACTCCACTGCCTCTTTCAACCTTGTAAGACTGACGTGTCCTGCTTGGATGAATAATATCCAACAGGAAGAATGCTGGCTCAGGCATCTGGGCCAGGCTCAGACCACGAGCTGTGTGGCCTGGAGCAGGTAACTTGAACTTGCCAAACCTCAGCTTCCTCATCTACAAAATACAGAAAAGTGTGTTACGCACACCACACAGGCGGTTGCAGGAATACAAAGAGGGGTTGTATACAGAGGGTTAGCAGAGTGCCTGGCAAACATGAGGAGCTCAATAAATGTCTGCTGTTGATGGTGGCAGTGAGGTAGAGTAATAGAGGGCCACCCTCTAAACATTGTCAATGGCTGTCATAAGGCCCACAATTCCTAAACGACACTGAAGCTGCTCGTCTCTCCTGCTGAGTCAGGGTGTGCTGGGGCCCTGGCATTCTTGACACAGGAGCAAACACTCCCAACACAAAGCGAGTCACTGCTCTGTGGCTCCCAGGGCTACAGGCCACAAGGAGACTCGCTTGCTCTCAGCCGCCAGAACCACCGGTTGAGCTGATGGAGCTCAGATCAGAAACCACGCCATCCACTCGTCAGTGCAGTTAATATGCACCCCACTGGGTACCACTGGTCAGTCAGTCCTGCAGGGCTGAGGGATGAGGTGAGGGGAAGCCACGGGCATGAATCTGTCCGGCTCCATAGGACCCTGCAGCTGACGGACCACAGGATCAGAGATGGTGGCCCAGAGGCTGACACTCCTCCCACGGATGGGGAAAGTGAGGACCAGAGGGGTAACAAGACTCACCAAGGCAACAGAGCTTGCCAGTTGGAGGCTCTGAAGGAAAGTAAGAAAGAAGGGGATGCTAATGTTTATTCAGTGCCTACCGAGTGAATATCCCACATTCACTCAGGCAACGTTTAAGGACGGCCAGGCACGTACCAGGCGCCTTACACGTATTATGGCATTTAACGCAATTAATCCACGCACGAGGTAGGTATTAATATCTACACAGAGGAGAAAACTAATGTTCAGGGAGCGAAATGACTGGAACGCCTGGTTCCAATGCCAGCTCTGCCACTTAGGAGCTGCGTGACCTTGGGCAGGTTATTTAACCTTCCAGTGCCTCATTGCCCTTATCTGCAAAATGGAAATCACAGGTTTAATGTAAAATAAAATATATGTGTAGAACACATAGAGTAATGTCTGACACTAAGTGCTCAGTAAGTGTTAGCTCTTCCCAAGTCTCCCTAAATCCAGCCCAGCTCTCCCTGCCCCGCCCGTACCCAACCGTCTTCCCAGAGATGCTCTCCTCACCAACAGAGCTCCCCAACGTGTTTAAACCATTTCCTGACAATCTTTAAATGTGCAAATTAGAAATGTCAACATGCACCTCCAATGAACTAGATAAGGATGGGACAGCAGTCTGCAGGACTGTGGGTTTTAATAAAAGAAAAATAACCAACAATATCAATTTTTTAAAAGCACCTGATGTACAATTTCCAAATTACCGCTCTATGCATTTCTTTCCTTTATGCGTGTTGCAGTTAAATTACCTCTCTCAGAAATCGCGGCCACACAGAGCATGCTTGTTTCCTCACAAAGCTGCATACATTTTTAGCATCTGCTTGGGGCTTTATCGTGGAGAGTACAATACACAGCTAGAGACAGTTTATCATATTTGGTCGGCTGGCCCCTCATTTTTCCAGCTGACAGTTTTATTCATTTTGTGGCAAAGACAGGTTTGATGGGGAGGGGGGTCAGAGGGTGGCATCCCAGGGCTTTGCAGTCCAGCTTCCCTGTACCCATCCTCCACTTCTGCACAACATTCCTGGGAAAAAAATCCCAGGCTACAACCCCAGGCAATCTGGGTACAAGATGGGAGCAATTTTCTGGAGCGATGATCCAGTGAGTGTTTCAGGGCTATTGTCCCCATGTACAATTGAAAATATAAAGGACTCCCCAAATCACTGCCCCTCGCTGGCAGTTCTTACACTGGTCCTCTCCTGGGGGTTCTTGGGAGGCCCAGCAGAGCCCATTAATGTCCCTGAGATTCTTCACACCCCCTGCCATGTGACTGCAGTTCCTTCCACTAAAAGACTGGAATCTATTTCTCTACCTCCTGACATTGGGTTTGACCATGTGATTGCTTTTACAGGCAGAATGAGGTGCAAGGGACAGTATTGTCCCAGCCCGAGCCTTCAGGGGCCTTGCATGTTTGCCCTCTTTTACCTTTGCATTGCAATGAGAAGCATATTCTCTGGGTAGCTCCTGTTCTCTGAGACAAGCCCCAAGATGGACCACACGTGGAGCAGATCTGAGCCCAAACCCCAGCGAGGAGCCAAGTCCTGCTAGATCTCTGCTTTAAAGCACAGCAGTCCAGTCTAGCCTAGAATAATTCAGCTGCCTTATCTCACCCACAGGTATGTAAACAATTATAAATAGTTGTTATAAGCCACCCCGTTTCAGGGTGATTTGTTATGCAGCAATAATTAATCAATACAGGAGAGGAGGAAAAACCACCACTCTGTGCTAAGCCAAGTGTTTCACATACATTATCACATCTCGGGCTTCCACTGTGAGTTAGGAACTATTTTACACCCATTTTACAGATGAGCAAACTGAGGCTCCAAGAGTAACCTGCCCAAGGTCATACAGGGGCAAGCAGTGTTCTAAATGCTTTACATGTATTAACTCCCTGAATCCTCCTGACAGTCCTAGGATGTGGGCGATGTTATTTTAAAGATGAGGAAACAGGAATGGAAAGGTCAAGTGACTTGCCCAAGGTCAAGCAGCCAGGGATTGGCAGAACCAGGACCCAAAGCCCAGGCCGTCTGACTCCAGAGCCCAAGCTCAGGAGGAATAATGGCGTGAGAGCCTAGTTTGGAGGAGGGTGACTCAGAACTCCCAGAGGAATACAGTAGGGGCTTCTAGATCAATGAGTCTCAACCGGTGATGGGGATGGCAGGAATCAGAAAGTCACCTATGGTTTTTCCAAAGCAACGCGTGGAGATTCCTGTTTATATTCTACTTGCTTATTTGTTGGGTATCTGTCGTCCCCCACGAGACTGCAGGCTCCATAAGAACAGGTATTTCTGCCTGTTCTGATCACAGACACATCTCCAGTGCCTAGAACAGGGCCTGGCACACCCCAGGTGCTCACTAGGCAGCCCTGAACGAATGAATGAAGGAGTACTCGGTGAATGAAGACCGTGGATTGCATGAGACCACCCCAGCATACTGAGCTGACTTAAGGCTGGCGACTCCTGGACTTAACAGCAACTAGACCCTGAGGCCTGGGACGGTGGGACTAACTCTTCAAGTAGGAAAACCAGGGGATCTTTAAGGAGCAGCCTGGTAAGTAACTAGCTCCAACGGTGGAGCGCCGCTGGTGCCAGTCATCATTCTAAGCACCCTCATAATCCTCACAACAAGCCCCTGGGATAGGTACTATCACAGCCCCACCACCAACCCATTTTACAGATGAGGAGACTGATACCCAGAGAGGTGAAGTAACCTGTCCCCCAGCTAAGAAGTGGCGAGACCAGAATTAGAACACAGGGGTATGTATGACTCCACTTCACTTAACCATTACACTATGCTGCCCCTCAAACAAACCAGAGCAGGGAAAGAAGAGAGTTTCCAAGGTCATCTGGACCACGCCCTCATTACTGATGGGGAAACTGAGGACAGAGAGTGAGAGCATCACACCCAAGTCAGGGCGCTGGTCAGGAGCAGAAAAGGGACCTGCACTGGATCTCTAAAGGCCCAGCTCAATCCCTCTTTCATGGGACATGCGGACGATGGGCCCTGGGAAGGCAGGGAAACAGAGGAGCCAACTCCACCAACTCCAGGCAGGGAGGACTTCCTTGGCCAGCGTCCATGCCAGGCTTGTGTCTGTCTATAGCACAGCACCCCCCCAGGGACTGGCTTCCCCTCCCAGCGTGAGCTGGCGGGTCAGACGGCCGCTGTGGCTCTGGCCCAGACTTGAGGATTTCCACGTCTGCTGTTCTGCGGCTCTCCTTCAGTTGCCCGGCAGGACAGCCCTGGGCACCCTCACCAGCACTGACCACTCACCTGTGCCCACCGCTCAGATGGTGGTTGCTTTCAAGAGAGGATGAGGCTAAACAAAGGAGAAGGTGTGCATGGATTTAAAGAAAAATACAAGTAAATAAAAATAGCGACCATTTCGACCATTTAATGATAACTTTCTATTCGATCCTGACAAAGACCTGATAGGTTGCCTTCATCATTATCCCCATTTAACAGATGTGGAAACAGAAGGAAAGAGCCAAGGTCACATCACTTCAGTAATAATCAGCACTTACAGTGGGTCCGGTACCGTGCCAAATGCTTTGCATGTCTTAAATCATGAGAACACCATGGACAGGCCCTACTATCATCCCCATTGTACAGAGAAGGAAACTGAGGCTCAGAGAGATTAAGTACCTTGCCCAAGGCAGCAGATAATAAGTAGATGACCCAGGGAGCCTGACTGCTAACCATCAGGCTATACTGCCTCTTGTACCGGAGACGCAGCAAAAATCATGGCTTAGCGCTCAAATAACTGGAGCTGGGGAAACACTGCCTGGGTTTGTTGTGGCCACTCAGGTGACTCCACCACCTCAGGGTCATCCTAAGACCCGTCTTGTCCCAGCCCGTTCACGGCTGGCCTCCTTGGGGATGCCGCACCCTCACACCAATGCAGCCCCTCCGAATGGGACAGCCCAGCATACAGGTCCAGTCTCCCCTGGAGCTTCTGGTGGGGAGTTCAGGGCTGCTTCTCTGAATCTCAGGTAGTCAAAGCTGGGAAATTCCTTAGTATCTAGTTTGGAGGGTTTTTTAATGCTTACTTATTTGTTTATTTATAACTACCAGAAGCCTTTAATTAAAGTCTTCCTCAGAAATCTGATAAACAAAACAAATAACACGGGCAGTGCTCTAGTGTCAGTGGTCTCTGAGTCCCCATAGGATCCTTGCGGGTTGGGGAACCCACTTTGAAAACCACTGCTTGGGGCCAAACCCTCATTTTACAGATGAGAAAACTAAGGCTCAGAGAGGAGAAGTGATTTGCCCAAGGTCACACAGCAACTGAGTAACCATGCTGGGGCCAGACCCAGGCAACCTCCTGGCCAGCTGGGCCAAGAGCAGGCTGGCAAAGCCTTGGGCGTGGCCAGGGTTGCAGAGGGAGGAGGGGGTAATGACTAAGGGGCTGGGGTGGGGCACCCCATGGCCTGGGTCCAGATTGCAGCACCACTGCTTCTGCTGCCTTAGAGGAGCTGTTCCCAGGCGCTCAATTTTCTCAGCTGTAAAATAAAATGAATGTTAACACCACATAGGGTTGTTTGTAGGGAATAAACGAGATGTGGTCATTCCTGAGACACGTGACACAGTAGGCGTCCAACCAATGTCAGCCGTTACGATGGCCTCTGAGCCGCAGCCTGATCCTTCTCTAGATAGAGCCCACGTGCATTCGTCAGTTGGCTTAGGGTCTATCCGTTTGTCTGTCTCTCTCATACACACACACACACACACACACACACACACACACACACACACATACACACACCGTGGGCCAGTCCACCCACCCTCCAGGGAACAGATCACCTTCCCTTCACAACCTCAAATGGATCCTTTGGAAGCTGTGATCCTAAGCTTTTCCTGGGCCAAGAAGCTCAGCGCTGGGTCTGCAGGAATCACCAGTGTTCTGGAAGGGGCCTGCTGCCCTCCCCACCTGGTGGAAGATTTGGCCACAGTGCGGTCCTCTGCCTGTGTCTTTTTGCACGGGCCTCTGACATTCCGTGACAATGTACACGGTTGTCAATTTTGCCCAGACCCCACCTTGCCCTCCTCTGGACCCTGATGGCACTTACTGCACTACGCTACCAACCCTCAGCCTCTGGCCCTGTATCCCCTACTTCAAAAAGAAGAGAAAAGTGAGCCCCCTTCAGATGCTCAGTTAATGTCACCACTTGCCAAGACAGAGAGTAAGCCAAACCTAGCAGAAGTCTCTGCAGCCCTTGTCTGTCTTCTTAAGGTTGGGCCATATAAACTTGGCGTCATGGTGTCTGCTGAGCACGGGGGGGCCCTCCCTGCCCAGAGCTCCTGTCTGGCAGAGCTTCTTCACTGCTTGCTGGGTCACAGTTGGCACTCCCAGCTGGGACAGATACTTGGTTTCTTCCACACCACATCAATCCTTATGAACACTGGCAGGTAGCAGCCTGAATGTTGGGCTTTAGGTGGCCCATGCCTGAGAGGCCCAGGATGCTGGCTGGGGTGGCCCGGGACAAACAGGGAAGAGCACCCCCATCCGTGATTGCTTGGGGCCAGGCTGGAAAGGCATGAGTGCTCTGGGAAGAAGAAAGGGGCATCTTTCATTAAGTGGATTTGCTCACTTCACAGAGGCAGCCACGGCCAGGCAGCGGCTTGGACATAAGCTTCAAAGACACAGAAGTGTGGGTTCGGATCCTACCCATGACAGGTCCTTAAGCACGGCACTCGGCCTCTCTGAGACCCTCACTGAGCTTTGTGAAGACGAAAGCAGATGGCTGACAGCTGATACCTACCACCCAGCACAGAGCCTGGCACTTGGGAGGCAATCTCAATCAAAACTTCCTCCTTCTCACCACTCTCTGCAACAGTCCCTTTCAAACTGTTCTTCTGAACATGTAGAGATGTCAGGGGCAGTATGAAAAGGGCACACAGAAACCTGTACGTGAATATTCATAGCAGCGTTATTGACAATCACCAAAAAGTGGAAACAACCCAAATGTCCATCAACTCGTGAACGAATAACCAAAACGTGGCCTATCCATCCAATGGAATATTGTCCAGCCATAAAAAGGAATGAAGTTCTCACACATGCTGCAACACGGATGAACCTTGACAACATGCCAAGTGACAGAAGCCAAACACAAAAGGCGACATACTGTATGATTCCACCTATATGAAACGTCCCGAAAAGGAAAATCCTTAGAGACAGAAGTCGATTAGCAGTTGCCAGGGGCTGGGGGGAGGGGAAGATTATGATGAACTGCTCATGAGAATGGGATTTCTTCCTGAGGTTATGAAAACTTTGTGACTATACTAAAAACAACTGAATTCTACACTGAAAAAATTAAAAAGAATTCAGAAAAGAAAAATAAGATGAGGTGAAATAAATGACAGCTGTTTATATTTTAAAACAAAAAGGAAAAGATATATGGTCGTGCCCATCATATACAAAACTGCAGCTGTTAGGTTACCATTAGGGCGATATTAATCTATTCATTCAACTAAAAATGCAAACCATTTATTAAAGACCTACTATGTGCTAAGCCCTGGGCAAAGGTATGTGGGGACTAAGACGTACGGCCAGATCAACTGGTCATGTCCTCAACCAGCTCAAAGCCTGGTGCGGGAGACACCTCACACAGAAGGCATAGCTGTGATGTGATCACTGTCAGAGACAAGCAAGTTATGTGATAAGAAAGCTTAGAGCAGGGGAGGGGGGATCAGAGAAGGCTTCGTGCAAGAGGCTGCACCCGAGCAAGACCTTGACGGTAGCATTTGGACACGGTAAAAATGAGGAATGGCATTCTACATGAGGCAAGTAACATGAGCAGAGGCACCGAGGTAGGAAAGTAGAGGAATGTGTGAGGAAATTCATTTGTCTAGAAGGTGCGTAGAGAAAGGGACGGTGGGAGGTAAAGTTGTGCAGGTTATAAAAACAACAGCAAACATAAGCAGCCAACATTCACGGGGCGTTTACTATAGGCCAGGATTGTCCCAATCACTGTACATGGATGAACTCATGTAATCGTCACACCAACCTCCGGAGAAAGACAGTGCTCTCATTCCTTATTTCATAGATGAGAAAACTGAGGCACAGAAGGGTTAAGGAACTTGTCCTAGGTCACACGAGTGGAAGCAGAGAGCCAGCTGTCCAACCCAGACCTGATGGGATGGTGTACGTTCTCCTGAGCCCACCTATGAGTAAACAGCTGAAAACAGCTAGAATTCCAGGGCCACTAGTTTGGTTGTGCAGCTTGTGCACTGCACAATTCTAGAGGGTGCTATTCACAAAAAACTACACTGTGATTGATACCCTCTGTGGTTGTGCAGTGTACAACCTGGCCAACTGTATGCCACGGCCCAGACAGAGGTGCCTCCTAAGGCAGCTAAATCAAACCAGCACTTTGTCTACATCACTCCCAAGATCTGCTCACCGAAGCAGAGTGTCGCAGCAAAACAGCAGGGCCCTGGGCTCGTACCAACCTGAGTTTGCACCGTGGATCTGCCACATTATACGGATGCAAGGCCTGGGGGAGTTCCTAAACCTCACCAGACCTTACTGTCCTCAACTACAAAATAGACCATAATAATAGTGCTTTCCCTGTGGGTGATTATGAAGTTTACAGGAGCACAGACACAGGAACAGTGCCTCCAATGCAGCCGGCACTTGGGCCATAGTAGCTACTGTGACGAATAAAGCTTGGAATGAGGAGAGGGAGCCCCGATTGAGGTCACCCCAGCCAGGGAAGAGGCTGTGTCATCCATCAGGGCCAGCTGAGCAGTGAAAAAGCACCTGCTTCCAGTGAGCGTCACAGCTCCACTAATCAGTGCTCCCCAAGCAGGTAGGAAAACTGGGTATGCATCATTCCTAGAAGCCAGAGGAAGTCCCAGGAGAGTCAAATCCAGCAGGCAGTTTCAAAATACTCCATCTTTTGTGGTGCTACGTGAGATGCTGGAGCTGCTTTCAAAGGCAGTCTTGAGCAGATCTGTCTCGATTACGCATTTTAAAGAGACAGGAGGCAGTGAGGGCTCGTGAGAGGCAATGGGGAGACAGCACAGCCGCCACACTGCCTGTCTGGAGCAGAGGCCGTGTCTTCATGGAGCCAATTTCCAAAACTGCAATTTCTTTGGCCCCTCTCACCCTGCTTAGGAGAGCATAGAAAGAACTTGTGGGAACAAGTTCTTTCCAACAGATGGGACGTGGATCATTAGAATAAAATCTGGTCGCCATTGACTTCGGTTTATCCATAAATCCCAAAGACTTCCAGGCATCTTATCTGGTCACCTCTAACTGTGCACTTCTGATTTGGGGAGGAGGCCTGGAAAATAGGGTCTCTCACTGGTATCCTCAGAGTTTCGAGTAAACGGGCAGCCTTTGGAGAAGTGTATTCCTTGCCTGGCAATTCCTCTGCCCTCTGGGATCTGTGATTGCACAGGGCTCCCTGACCACCCAGTCTGTGCCCTCAGAGAGCTGTATGTTTGTTTGTTTTTTTTAAAACAAGAATGTTGCTGGAGGATGGAGGATTTTAACAAGAATAAGGAGAATAGCATTTATTAAATGTCTGCTGTTGGTGAACACTTTGCAGACACAATCTCATTTTATTTTCCCTACAGCCCTAGGAGGTATTATTAGGCATCTGTAGACCCACTTGAGGGATGAGAAAACCAAGGCTCATTGGAGAGGTGAAGGCATACCCTGGGCAGATGGAGCTGGTAGGGAGCTGGGGCCACCCATCCCCCAAGCTTTCTTATGGATTCTGGAAATTGAGGGAGCCTGGTTAAACACCCACTGCATTTCTGGCCTGTGTCATATGAGGCACAGGGATATTTAGGCTGTGCAAGGGCAGATCTATCGCGAATGGGCTATGAGCGATATGCACATCTCTCTCTGCCCTTGCCAGGCCTCGGTGTGTCCATCTGTCAAATGGAACCAGTGAGACCCACCTCACAAGCAGTCAGGAGAATTCACTTACATATGTGATCTACAGACCACGTCTGAGGCATCACAGGTGCCACACTAAAGGGCATCCATGCAAACAGATGCGTGACTTGGACCCAAGGCCTGCAGGAGCCCTCTCAGCAACATGCGGCAAAGCAGGGAGAAGGACCCAGGATCTGTGCCTAAGGTATGCTGCGGCTGGGGACCACCCCTCCCCAGCTCCCAACAGCACAGCTTGGGAAGGGAACAAACCCAAGAGCTACAGTTACCCTCCTGGAAGCTGCTGGCCTCACAGGTTTCCAACCCACTGGGCCAGCCACAGAGATGTAAACCCAGGAAGAGGAGGAATTTAGGGGTTAGCAGAAGTGCAAGGATGTCATTAGCTAGAAATTCTGTCTTCAGTGGGGTAAGGCAGGGTTGGGGGCCGCAGGAAACAAAGCAGGAGGAGCCAGCAGGAATCATTCCCTATGCGGGCATTACCTACTGTGTAAAGAGCAGAGGTCAAGGCTAAAAATGCTATGCACGTGGGTTAAAAAAGGAGAGAGGTTGCTTTTATACCTTATTATTTCATTTGGTTTATTACATTACACTATTCCTTTCTATATAGAGCAGTGATTCTCAGACTTGAGGGTTTCATAGATCAGGAATTTCTCCCCAAAGTAGAAACCATTATTAGGGCCCAACTTTGTCGTATCAAAATGACAGAGGCAACCACTAATTATTATCACCATCATTTTGGATTTCTTAAAGGACATTCTGACATCAGCTCAAGATCAAGCACCAGCCTTCAAGCTGTATATATTTTGCAGTATTCGGAGGCAAACTCACTACTCTCCCCTTATTTCTGTCTCATTTTGCCACAGATGGTCAAGACCTTGGGTAGGGGACCAGTGTGCGGACCAGCGACCAGGCATTCCTGGTATTGAATCTCCCCCATCCCGCCACTTGGGAATGCTGGTGACTAGAGAGGTGTCTATTTCCTATAATTACTGAGTGTTAATGTAATCACCGGAGCAGAGAGCCAGCTGGAAAGGATGGAGTCTGATGTCCCGCAAAGACAGACAGCTAAATAAGTCATACGGCTTGCAGACAGCCTAGCTGCCGGGTTATGTAATCATCTCTCCTTGGCTCCCTTTCCGTTGCTCTATTTCTCCGTTTGGCTTTTGTGTGCTTTTGCTTTTGCTTTCTGAGGCTGAGCCTCTACAATAGGCAGGGAAAATACTGGACATGAAAGAGAACCCATCTGGGAACATGGTACAGACAGCCACCTCATTTGTCTCCAGGCTCAGAACCAAACCCCAGGTTTCCATGGGAGCCGGGCTACAGCCACAGGAAAGGTCCTGGAACTGCGTGGTCCTGCATGTGAACGTGGATGGTCGGTGGCCTGGCACAGGCAGGCGGGGCACGGGCCTTCCCAGATGGCTGGTGGCTCCTTGACAAACGCAGTTAATGCATTTTAATTTGACCGGGACCTTTTGAAACATGGCTGCTGAGGGAGTTAGGAAGTAATTAACTCTCTGCCAATCCATTTTCCTCCAGGTGCGAGATCCACACGTGAGAACCGGCGAAAGGAGATTAGCTTGGGCATATCCTGGCAGTAAACTGGGTAAAGGCCACTCCAACCGGTAACACTGATGCAGGCGTGTGAGCCTCTCTTAGGGCTCTGTACGCCTCTAAATAAGAGCAATAACAATGGTAGTGCTGGCCACTTACCAGGTACCAGACCTCACGCTTTGAATGCTTCATCTCTACTTCATCTCTTCATCTTCATCATCTACTGGGCAGTAGATCCTGTTACCATTCGAATTTCACAGAAGAGGAGACAGGCTCAGAAAGGCTCAGTTCAGGGGAACAGGCACACGCGTGGAAACTGACACAAACTTCACCGTGCCAGCTCAGCAAACAAACGGAGAGAAATAATTCTGCATTTACGAAACCAGCCTGTATACAAGCATTCCCTGGGGTACTTGTTAAAAACACAGATTTCTGGGCCCTGACCCAGATCTACGCAATCAGAAATCCCAGCAGAGAGGCCTGGCAACCTGTCTGGTGAATGAGAACTCCAGGCGATCTTATCATGGAGCACACTGCAGTGTTTATTACATACATATTATTAAGTAAGTTAATACAGAGAGAGCATTTACAACAGTGCTGGACACAGAGCATCAGCTGTAATAATATCAGTGGTATGATTTCATTATCATTTTGGGGGCAGGTGATTCCACCCACTCTTCTAATCGATAAGCTCATGCCCGGAGTATAGGGGAGATGGGGGTCTTGAGTGTTCTGCTTCCTCTAGGGCTCCCCTCCCCCTAAATGGGCTCCCCTCCTGGCCCTGAGTGTCAGCCCAGTGTTCAAAGACAGAGGCGGAGCCAGGTTCTAACACTAGAAGGAAGAGGCTTGGGGATGGGGAGCTGTGCCCCTGCTGGGGAATCTGGGGCTCCACCAAAGAAACGGTGATCTGTTCCAATAACAGAGGAAAAACTAGCTGCGGTGGACCTGTTTTGAGAATGGATGTCTATACGTCACACTTTGTAGATAATGTAAGGGATTTTCCCAGCATAGTGTGGACTCTCACTTAATGCAGTGACGTTAGACATAATCCCCCTGCCCACACCCCACTGTAGCTTGTTTAGGATCACACAGAACTCAACCCTGGTCTGCTGTCCAGAGTCCAGGCTCTTAACGTTTTACTGATCGTATTGATTCTTAGAAGGTACTAGGAAGCCAGACTGTGCCTTGTGAATCGTACAGAGCTCCCTGGAACTCCCTGCTAAGTCAGTCCTGTGTGACTTTAGACCCTCAGTGTAAAATATAAATAATCACCTTCCCTCGCCCCCTCCAAGTCCCCGTCAGCCCCAATTTAGTGGTCTCCTAAATTACACGCACTGGATTGTAAAGTGAGATTGAGCAGCGTGAGGACTGCGTGCGATGCAGCGCCCTGGATGCAAGAGCCAGAAGCGGGAAATGAAGAGATGGTTCTGGACACCCCGGGGCCAAGGCCAGTGCTGAGGGACGGATGTGGCACATGAAATGCAGCCTCCGCGCGGCCCGGGCAGTCAGCGTGCTTGCTTTCCAACTGATGGGCTCTGCTCCTGGGAACCGATGGGAGAACCCATCCTGGGAGTTTACCTCTGGCCTCCTCGTTCAGTCGGAAGATGCCCACTTGTCCTGCCGATGAGCTCACAGACCTTAAAGTTTTCTGTGGGAGCCCATTTGTGCTGTCCTGCGTCTGTGTTATCCAGTCTCTGTGGGGACAGGCCCGTGGCCATGGTTAAATTGCTCTGAAAAATTACTCTACGGCAGTGAGGACAGGTGGGCATAAACACCAGGCTTCTGCAAACAAACTTGGACCTTGCCTGCACACGGCCACCCAGGCTGGTGTGGCATCTGTCACTGCTCAATGGGTCAGGCTTTCTTCTCCCATCCAGCCCCACCCCCACGTCAGGGCAGACCGTTTACATAAGGCGATCAGGCTGTGTAATAAAGAGGTCTGTAACTCATATAAAAGCTAAGAAAGCAGCAGAATAGAGCAAAGGAATGAAGGGCCTGCCAGTCCCCCTGCTGTGTGTTCTCATAGCATCCTGGGCTTTTCTACAATGGCACTTGCCCCAATTATGATTCAGTAATACTTTACGTCTAGATAGAGAGAACAAAATAGTGAGCCTAGAAGAAGACCACATAAGCATATCAACTCAGTATAGAACAGAGGTGGTGTTACAGAACAGTGCTGGGACAAACGGCTTTCCTTAGGGGAAAAAAATTAAATTAGATCCCCACCTCACACTACACACGAAAATAAGTTCCCAATGGATCAACCACCCACACGTGAAACTAAAACAACAAACTTCAAAATTAGGAGGAGGAAACATAGGAGAGTAACTTTACAATCTTAGGTCTTAATCAAGACAAGAAAGTTGTAATCCTAAAAGACTGATCAATTTGACCATAACAAAATTAAAACCTTCTGCATGACAAAAAGCCTAATGAATAAGGCTCAGCAATAAGCAATACACTGGGAAAAGACATTTGAAAAATACACAACAGAGAAAGAATCAGTCCCCAAGATGTATCAGGAACACCCACAGGAAAAAAAAGTGGGTAAAGAATATGAACAGGTATTTTGTTGAATAGGAGACCCGAATATTCAGAAAGCTTAGAATCATGTCCAACTTGCTAGTGATCAGAGATGTGACCATGAAGACAGGGATGAGATGCCATTCCACATCCGATCAGATTGGCACAAATTAAAAAGTCTAATAATACCAAGCACTGGTGAGAATGTGGAGAAACAAGAACTCTCATATGTTGCTACAGTAAATCGGTACAAACACTTGGGAAAACAAGTTGGCACTGTCCAGCCAAGCCGCAAACGCGCACGCCCTGTGATTCAGCAATTCTACCTCTAGGAATACTTCCCATGGGAGCTGGAAGAGAGGCACACCCGCCTGATCACTGACAGCCTTGGGAGAGGGCAAAGGTGGGGAACTGACAGAATAGCATGTAGCAATCCAATGAGCGAACTCAATGTTTCAACATGAATGGATCTGAAACACAATACTGGGCGAAAACGCTGAGTTGCAGAATATCACCCACAGTTTGATGTTATATATTGTAAATATAACACAGAAAAGACCATCCATGAATTATGAACACAGAGAGAGAGCGCAAAGTATAAAGACAGATTGGAAGACTTGCCCCAAATTCAAGATCATAGTTGCCTCTAGGGAAGGGGGAAGGACTGGGGGTGTGGCTAACAAAAGGGATTTCAGCTCTTACTAAAATGTGTTCCTTCTTTTATCTGAGAAAATCATGCAAATATGAGAAATTATTAACTACTGTTAATTCTACTGGGTTTTTCATATACTCTGTGTTGTTGATTACTGTAAAGAACATTAATCCCAAAGCAAATAAAATTAAAATTCATCGTGTGAAAAAATCATCCATGTCACACTATTTAGTTCGGGTCCACCTCCCCGGAGGGCGGAGCTTGGGACCTTGTGTTTTGGTACAAATGCAGACCTCCGCAGAGTGCTGGCCACAGTCTGCGGTCCTGGCTGAACGGAGCTTTTTAATGCATTACCTCATTTGGTCCTCACAGCAGTCTTTGAAGCGCCCCCATTGTACAGATGAGAAAGCTACAGTTTGGGAAGGTGAAGAGATTTGCCCAAGCCCACAAGGCAAGCTGACTTTGAACTTGGATCTAACTCCACACAGGTGGGCAAAGTTCAGGGCATACATTTACACGAGAAGCAGGAGGCTGGGGAGAAGGTGGGGCAGAGCACATGAGCTGCAGGCATTGTTCTAAATTCTTCATATGCAGTAACCTATTAAAACAAGACAACAGCCCTACGAGGAAAGTATTATTAACAAGCACAGGACAAAGAGGAGAGGCAGAGAGAGGTTGGGTTGGGTTGTAAAGGGTCTGAAATGCAAAGGCTGGGCACGCTTGGCCCAGGACCTCCCAGGTTTTAGGCAGGTTGAGGTCCGGCTGGAGTGGGGAGCTAAAAGGAAACACCTGCTTGCCCTGGCCACGCCTGCACCTTCACGGCTCCCTGCCCACTTTGGGAGAGTGCCCAGGTCCTGGTCCTATCATTTCCAGCATCCTTCCTGGCCCAGCCCTCTGGTGCCCATCACACCGTGATCTGAGTGTCTCTGGTCACCATCCATTTGCCCCACACGTGGTTTCCGTGCTGCCTTCTGTGAATTACTTACACTCTCTGTGCCTTGGCTCCCTTCTGGGAAAAAAAATGGGAACTTAAAGGACACTGGGTATGAGAGGAAAGGCAGCTTGGGATGGACGGGCCTGGAGTGAGGGAAGTGACTAGGGCTGGCCCTGCTGGGGGTGGTCGGCATCCCCACGGCACCTGGGAGTATGGCCGATTAGGGAGGCCATAGACATACACAGAAAGATCCTCTGATGGGTGGGTGGCAGCACCCACCTGAGCAGGGAGGTGCTTGCAATTGAGGAAATGCTTAGACACAGCTGGCACAGACAGTTGGCTTCAAACAGTGCACCGAGTAGGTGTTCAATAAACACACTTAACAAACCAGTTTGGAGCTACTGGCTAGGCGTGCAAGCAGCACAGGTGAATCCCAGGGGTGTGTGTGTATGGGAGGGGGTGTCACGGCCACAGGCAAATAACCTAGACCTCTAGAGAGCATTAGCAGGTGACCTAAAGGCAAAGCCAGGAAGCCCCAGCATATGAACAGGTAAACCAGTGGGGCAGGGACTAAAGCTCAATGCAGGTGCAGGTGGGTGTTTGGGACTCCGACAGGTGAGGACAACAGGAGCACTTCCAGATGCCACCTGCTGATGGGGGGCAGGGGGGCTGCAAAGGCAAATACCTAGGTCAGAGACTGGGCTGGGCCAGGTGTGCAGGTGGGCGGGAGCTCAGGGCTCCACAGAAAGGCCAGAGGAGAGTAAAACATAATGGTAAGAACAAGAGCCCTGGTAAAAGCCCCCGGACCTTTGCCCAGAGCAGCCTCCAGGGCTGACCGCAGGCTCTGCTGGGAGCCTTCACGCTACCCCAAGGGAAGACCCGGCCCACCTGTATTTTGAAGGATAATAATGTTCTTGGTGATCATGATGATGGTGAAGGTGACAAGAGCTGCCACTTACTGAGAGCTTGCTCTGTGCCGGGCACTGTTCTAAACGCTTCACACGCATTAACTAACTTCAACAGCCTCACGAGGAAAGTAGTATTATCATGCAGAGGAAGAAACGGAGGCACAGACAGGTTAAGTAACACCGCTGGTAGCAGAGCTGGAATGTGAACCCCATGGTTTGGCTCGAAAGCCCATTTTCCGACAGTCAGGCTATAAAAACCAGTTCACATTGAACAGCACTTTAGTGTTAACAGAAGCACATCGGTATTCATTTCCTCATTCGAGCCTCAAGTGGTCTTAATGCAGTGATGCTGTACCCACCATTACCTGGCTGGCTGGGGTCAGAACAGACAGAAATTCTGGTTCAGGAGGAAGAACTAAGCTAACAGGATGCAAACTTCCCTAAAGAAATGTCTTTATAATACTTGGTTCGACTCTGGAATTCTATCACCAGTTACTGTGTGACCCTGGGTAAGTGGATGATCCTCTCTAAGCCTTAGTTTTCCCGTCTGAAAAAATGAGCCAGTATGGGCCTTGTCCCATATGGTTAAGAACCCTGGCTTTGGAGTCAGGCGGCCCTGGGTGAGAATCTGAACCCTGCTGGCTGTGCAACCTTGAGGAAGTGAATTCACCTCTCTGAGCCTTGGTCTTGTCATTCATTCATTTGCATTTACCGAGCACCTACTACGACCCAGACACAGGACAGGTGTGATTCTGTAAAGTGGGGTGGGCTGCAGTGAAGATTAAATGACATCACCTCCGCGGAGGGCATCCCACCTTGCCTGGCCACAGTCAGTGCCGTTGGGGAAACTACTGTAAATGCTAGAGCCCAGGGTCCCCGTCATCACTCAGAGCTCTTTGTCTCCTGCCCCTGTTGCTCCATAGTGCATGAGTTGCGGGAGGCTCTAGATGCTTCTGGACTTCCATCTCCCCGACACCTACACACCCCTGTGCGCCTCTGCCTGAGATGTGAAATGAGACTCAGAGATCATCTTCCCTGCCCTGCTCACCCTTCCTACTAGAAAGCGCAGAGCATTCTTCCTGTGACCTCATTATAAACCACAGAAGATTTATTTTTAAGACGAGGAATGATGGTTGCATTTTGCTGAGTAGGAGCTCCCGTGGCTGCCCAATCGCCCCCGGCGTCCCTCAAGGAAGCATTTCCTGAGTCACCTACATGCCAATCAACAGCTTTTTCAACAGCTGCTGCAGAGGCACCAAGGGGGACCTGGGATGGGCACGTCCTGCACACCTGCCTCCTCTTTCACCTCACCAGCGGTTCTTGTTCTGAAGGCCAAATCCAGAAAGAACCAAAGCACCTCACAGTTTTCCATCCGCCATCTTCCTTGGGCCTTTTGGTGACCTGTCCACCGTGAGTCTGTAACAGGGCTCCTACTGGGAGGAAGACCTCCCCCGGATCACAGAAACTCTTTCTGATACCCGAAAAAAGGACTGACCTTTTCCCTGTGAACACAACCTATACTTTACACTTCCATTCACTCTAGTAAACACGTATTAAATGCCTACTCTGTGACCAGCGCTGGACTTGGCTCATCGATGGATGTGATTCCTGCCCTCAGGGAGTATACGGTCTTACAGAGGAGACAGGCATTATCAGGAATTAATCGGACACTATTTAAGTGCTGAGTATGGTTCTGCCCATTCCTGCCCTATAAGCACTTAATATTTTGGTCAAGCTGGTTTACCCACGAGCCCCCCACAAGGACCTCCCTCTAAAGCCAGCCTCCCTTATGAGACCCGATGATTAGGATCCCGATTTGGGTGCCTGACTGGGTTTGAATCCAGCTCCATGATGTTAGGAGCTGTATGTACTTGGCCAAGCTACAACTTCTCTGTGCCCCAATTTCCTCATCTGCAAAGTGGCAATAATGGTGGCACTCAGTCCTTTGGGTTGTTTGAGGGTTAAATGAATTAATTCATATAAAGCTACAAGTGCCCTGTGTAGCACATGTAAGTTCAATGATCACCACCCTGGACTCAGACTTCTTTCCAAATCCCGATCACTTTTTAAGGTCCAGTGTAAGTCCCACTGCCTCCAAGAAGCATCATCTGAGGTCATCAGTCCTTGGACTCTCTCTCCATCCTCAGAAGTAAGTACCATGTCAGCACTAACCAGCCTGACCATGCTAGCTGGGCTCCAGAGATGGGCCCGGAAAGACCATCCCTCCCAATGTCATGCCCTTGTTTAGTCTCCTCCCACAATGAATTAGACAGGACTTTGGCCATAGACTAAGGCTTGGCAGCTTCTGCTTTTGAGCTTTTGGGAGCCTTGAACCACCATGTAAGGAGGTCAGTTACTGTGCTAGAAAGACCATGTGGAGGGACCACGTGGAAAGCCACATGAAGAGGCCTCTATGAGGGGACGGGAACAGACAGACACACACCCCAGGTGTCCCAGCATCCCACTTGACCTCAGATTTAAGACACTGGACACATCAGTGAGCTGTCCTAGAGGTGCCAGTCCAGCAGAGCCCCCAGCTGACCGCAGCCCCAGCTGACATCACTGAAGCAGAATATCCACCCAGTTGAGCCCGGCCAACACCGAGAACTCCCAGAGATAAGACACTGTTAAGTCACTATAGTTTGCGTAGTTTGTTATGTAGCAATTGATAACCAAAATATTCACTCTGGACAGGACCATGGGAGGAGATCCAACTCAACTGTCAGTTGAGGAGAGACAACTGCCATGCCAGTTTCAGAATCTGTAAGCTAACAGGTTCTTGTTGGGGGGGCAGAATGTCACTGTGAGGGAGTGTGGAGTCTCAGGTGTCAGGCTGCCTGGGTGTGAGTCCAGGCTCTGTCATCTATATGCTATGTGACCCTTGGGAAGAATTCCTGCTTATATCTCAGTTTTCTTACCTGTAAAACAGAAAAATAGGGTTTTTGGAAGTATAAATGAGATAAAAGATGCAAAATGCCTGGTACATAAGAAATAAAAATTGTTAGCTATTATGGGGAAAAGACTGGAGGAAGTAGGGAGTTACAGCTTGAATGATACAGCTTCTTGGAAGAGTCTTTGTTTAATTAAAAAAATTTTCCCAAATATTGTTGCCAATTTATTGAGGTCAATCCCATTACCCTCTGGCTCCATTTTCCATCCCCAAGCATGCAAACAGAGCTGGCTTGTGATGTCCAAGGTACAGAGGTGTAGCCCCAGTTACCATGGGTTAATACTTAACTGCAGCCCATGCCTGTTTCTTTGAAAAAGGAAATCCAAAAAGTTGAACTCTGATGTTTAATGTTGATTCACTCCAACATGGAAAACATAAACACTGAATGCTTTTCCCCCAAGGAACACAAGATCTGAGAAACCTATTTGATCTTTGTTCAAGGAACGTATCCATGAAAGAACTGAAGAGGAAACCTTGGTTCCTAATAACCATCACCCTAGTCACCAACATGATCAGTACTGACTATGTGCCAGACACTGAGCAAAGCACTTTATATCTATTAATAGAGCCCTGGGGCCATCCAGGTTATGGACGTTGGGGAGATAAGGAACACTCAGCAAAGGAGACCCTTCGGTGCTACAGAGATGACACTCACCCAGCCCCCAGCAGAGGCCGTCAAGAGCTCAAGAACAGCTGGGCCAGGACTCCAGAATAAGGGAGGAGGAGGGGGAGAAAAAGAGGGGGAGGGGCTTCCCTGGTGGCACAGTGGTTGAGAGTCAGCCTGCCGATGCGGGGGATGCGGGTTCGTGCCCCGGTCCCAGAAGATCCCACATGCCACGGAGCGGGTGTGCCCATGAGGCATGGCCGCTGAGCCTGCGCGTCCAGAGCCTGTGCTCCGCAGCGGGAGAGGCCACAACAGTGAGAGGCCCGCATACCGCAAAAAAAAAAAAAAAAAAAAGAGGGGAGGAGGGAGGAAGAGGAGAAGGGGGAAGAGGAAGAGAAGGAAGAAAGGATCCTCAAACTCTTTGGTGGAATAAAAACCAAACCCACGAAAAAGGCAACAAAGCTCTTGTACAAGATGCTGGAGGACAGGAAAGGCTCTTACACATCTTCATCTCCCAGAACTCAGGGCCTGATATGTTGACTGTTCTCAATATATATGCATGCTTATATCAGTGCTAAATCAGTGCTAATTGGCATAAGTCAAAAGTTGCCACATCTCAAATGGGAGATGCAGCTGATGTGGGCTGTTCAGAGGAAAGGGAGTTATTACTCTGGCCTGGTGGTCTAGGAAGCTTCCAGAAGGAAATATGCTTATTAATTATCTAACACCCTTCCTGGCAGAGTGGGTGCTTCAAGAGATTGTTGAACAAATGAACGGATGAACTTAAAAACAACGGACCTACCCTGTCGCCTTTCTTTGCAGCACCTGGAACACTTGATACCTTGAGACCGAATCACAACTACATCTCGTGATTCGTTTAACATCTGTCTTCTCACTGAATAGTCCCCTGCCAGCTGGCAAGAATCCTGCCTGTGTTGTCACCAGGGAGTCCTCCGCACCTAGTCAGGCACCTGACACACAGTACTCACTGATACGCACTGACTTAGGGACAGAGACTGCCTAATATTAAGAGGGGCAGAAGAGCCCTCTCTGCAGGATTGGGCTTGCGAAGATGTGAAGGTTTAACGTGGGTTTGGAATGCAGCTGCGTGTCTTATCCATACCACACCACACCACACCACACCACACCACACACACACTTTCCATTTCCTTTGACTTCTCAGCCTCCCACCCCGGGAGGCCCAGGCTGCTGTGACATACCAAGGATATCACTGTGACACGATGCAATTAGAAAACTGTGTGTGGTGGCTGCAGTCAAAGGACGGAGTAGGGAGCGGCTGAGCAAGCCGATCTGCCAGGGCCTCGGGAACACCTCCCCTCGCCTGGTCTGCAACAAGGGCCAAGGAATGATTGGTCAGTACTGTCAGCTCACTGAGCACAGGCTGACACAAGACAGAGTTGGACAAGTGTTCTTTTAGGTTCTAGAAGAATTACCCAAACCCCTGAAGATACTGAGATGCTTCCCCCAGGTCGATGTTACGATCCTGTTGATAGCACACCTCCCTTTTGTTTAGTGTTTTTCATTTACAAAGGTCTTCACCTACATAATCTCATCTGAATAGGCATTCAGCAACAAACATTTATTGGGCATCTACTATACGCCAAGCACTCTGCTGCATGCTGGGGATATAGCCACGGACAAGACAACAAGGTGCCTGCCTTCAATGGGGCAAATAAGGATGTCACTGATCCAAGAATCCCACAGATGCCGGCTGACAACTGATCAGTGACCAAGAGAAGGAATGCAGCTCTGTGGAGGCCCATGAGAGTGGATAATGGGGAACTGACCGGTTAGGCAGGTGTGATGATTGACCGAGACATGAAGGAGGAATGGGATCCATTAGGTAAAAGGGAAAGGGGTGAGGAAGAGCATTCTAACAGAGAGAAGAGCCTGTGCAAAGGCACTGAGGCAGGAAAGAATACCTTGGGAGGCAGGTAAGGCTGTATTCACCTTATCCCCATTTTACAGATGAGGGACTAAAACCCAGAGAACCACACAGCAGAATCAGGATCAGAACTCAAGAGTTCTGACTCAAAACCTGGTTTTGTGAAACTCCATGAAATCTTCAAAGACCCCAGGATCCCCTTTCCGGGTCTGCCATGGTCCTGGCTCAGGCTAGGTTGGGCGTGCTGGTGGGGATGGCAGCAGAGTAGGGGCAGGGCTGTTCTCACAAGGCATTCCAGGCCAGCGAGAAGCAGGAAACAGCAGAGAACGCCCATTCTCACAAGATTGCCCAACTTGTGTTTGGCCTTGGGGAGGGTGGTAGGGAGGGTATGTGTCGCCATCAGGCCCCAAGAGCTGTCTTCATGGCACAGCTGCTCTGATCCTCACTTCTAGGGTACTACATGAGGCATTGGGCAAGGACCAAGGTGGGAGGTTTTCCAAGGAGCATCTCAGCCCTGCCAGGCAGAGGACAGCCCAGTGAGCAGGCACCACACCCCCGGAGCAGCTTTGTGGAGCCCCACCCTAGCCAGCAGGAAGGAAAGACAGGCTTTCCAGCCTTGACAATGACAGTTAAGCCAGCCTGTCATTCAGCTACACTCAAATGATGAATATTTATCATGTAAGGGGAGACTGCATTAGGCAGCAGGGAATGCAAAGATGCGTAAGCCACAAACTTGTCTCTGTCACCGAGAGGCCCTCCAGTCACTACCCCCAACACCTTGCTTTATTTTCATCACAGCACTCATCACTGCTGGAAATTATCCCACGTGTTAACTTGTCTGCCAGGAGAAGGTAAACACCATGAAGACAGGCCATATTGCCTGCCTTCTCACTGCTGTATCCCAGAACCCGGCACTTACTCTGTAAATAGCTGTGGAATGAGTGAACAATAAAAAGAAAGAGAAAGGAAGGAAGGAAGGAAGGAAGGAAGGAAGGAAGGAAGGAAGGAAGGAAGGAAGGGGGGAGGGAGG
>NW_020175731.1:1056610-1059659 GCF_003031525.2 Neophocaena asiaeorientalis asiaeorientalis
TGCCTTCAAGGAAGGAAGAAAGATAACTAGTGTGGAGTTTGTACACGTGCCAGGCCCTGGGCTGGGAGAGCTTTATACATTACCCCACTAACGCGCATCCCCCCCCCGAAAGGCTGGACTTATTCCCAATGCCCAGTAAGCTTCGGAGCCTACGTCCAGTCCAGGGAGAAGTGCTGAACCCAGCCCAAGGATGGTGATGCGGAGGAGTGGCGGCAAGGAAGGATGTGCCCGAGGAGAAATGGCATGACTTGGTGGTGCAGCACAGGGCTGAGAAAGACACGAAGTCCAAGCTATTCTCTTGGTTTCTGGTTATAACTCCTGATTCCACAGTGACTCCATAGTGAATAAAAGATATAAAATTGGTCAGAGTCAGTAATGCCTCATGTAATAGATGGAGTCTGTAGGGCTTCCTCCCAAGGCCCCCTTTTCAGATTCAAGGCACCCTGCCCCCAGCTGCTGAAACCCTTTCCAGGAACTGCTCAGCGTAAGGAAGGGCCTTGCCCACGATCATGTCCCAGCACAGGACAGCTGTGTCTAATGACTGGTCCACGTGCAGGTACAATGGCCTGGCCCCCTTCCCTGAATTGGGGACAGCCCTGAAGGGACATTCCAGCTTTGGGGCTCCCCAGGGCACTAGCAGAGACCTCTATTGCAGTTCAACCTCCGCATCTGTCCATTTCTGCTTCCCCATGCCGATCCCAGGAGCACGCTCCACCCATCCTCCTGAAGGCAAATCCGAGAGTCTCCTTGCCAGGAAACCCAACCTAAGACACCTCCCAAGATGCACTTTGGAAACCAAGGAAACCCGACCAGGACCTCAATTTTGGGTCAGTGCCATGGCTCCCAGGCAATCCGTTCCTCAGCCCACTGAGACCTGAGGGCTTTTTGTTTTTGGCTAGAAATGGCCCTGGGCTAGTTAAGGACATAGTTGCCTCTGGAGCCAGGCTGCCTGAGTTCAAAACCCAGCTTCACCCTTCCTGGCTACATGAGCCTACGCCTAGGTCTTTTCTGTCTTCTCCTTCGTAAAACGAAATCCTCTGTCACGGGACATTGAAGATCACACACATCAATACATAGGAAGTCTTCAGAACACAGCACGTCACACCGCAAGCGCCCCAGACACATTAGCTCTTAGCTGTGGCCAATTCTACAAGGTGTATGTTTGTCTTTTCTCTCCTAGAGGGACTGCAGGTGTGCAGGGGTGCAGGGTACAGGGGTGCCGGTGTGCAGGGGTGCCGGTGTGCAGGGGTGCCAATGTGCAGGGGTGCAGGGGTGCCAGTGTGCAGGGGTGCAGGTATGCAGGGGTGCAGCCTGACAAGCCCACCACAGCCTGGGCCTGACGCTCATCACTGGGTGGATGGTAAATGGATGCGCGCATGCCTAGATGCTGGGAGTGATGCCTAGATGCTAGGAGCAATGCTTGCATGGGTGTCCTCTTGCTGTTCCTCCTTACCAGCCTTCTAGAAGCTTTCAGAATGAAAGACCCGGAGCACATGGAAAATACTGTTATTTGAACTGTCTGAAATTTGCTTATCACTGATTCAGATCAACTAGGGACACGCCATTTCCATAAATCAACCAACCACACAATCGGCCTGTCCACAAAGCATAAAGATGACAATGATAATCATGTGTATTTATGCAGTGCCTTTGTTCTGCAAACCTCCAGACAGTCAACAATCATTATCTCATTAATCCTGTAGCCATCTCTGAAAGGTAGGCAGAGAACAGGCACTTCTCCCCTTGAATAGGTAGGAAAATAATACTGACAGTAATGGCAGATACAATACTCACCGACCACTTATTCTGCGCTGGGCCCTGTTTCAAGGGCTTTATAAATTTTAATTCACTCATAACTCTGTTAAGTGGTTACCTCTATTGTTATCCTCATTTTACAGAGGCAACTAAGATCTAGAGAGGTTAAGGAATTTGCCAAGGTCACCCAGCCAGCAGGAGTGGAAGCAGGCCAGGCCCTGACCCAGGGGACTGCTCATTTACTCCCTGCAGCTGGTGGCCTCCCAAAACCCAAGAGGCAAAGTGTCACCAGGGACAAAAGCAAAAGTCAGCGCTGTGGATAGAAGACATGCCAGAGAGGGTAACAGTCTCAGACCAACTATACATGCAGGAGCAGGGAAGTCCAATGACCCCAGCTTCAGGACTGGGTCTGTGCCCCAAACGTGGCTTTCACTTGCTGGCTGATCTTGCCTCAAACCAAGAGCCACTAAGTAGGCTATTGCCGACATTCAGATCTTTGCCAGAACGAGCATCAGAGCATGACACGGGGTCAGGGAGACAACACTCGGGCACTGGTAGCAATGGCAGGCCAAGTGCCATTGCAAAAGCGACACAGATAACCACATCTTTCTCTCCATCTCGTCTTTGCTTCCCATTCTGCAATGAGTTCAGGCAGCAGTCACAAGCGTCTTTTTAAAAGCAACCAAAAGGACAGGAATAAAGAATCAAATGCAGAGAATGGACTTGAGGACACGGGGAGGGGAAAGGGTGAGCTGGGACCAAGTGAGAGAGTGGCATGGACATATATACACTACCAAATGTAAAATAGATAGCTAGTGGGAAGCAGCCGCATAGCACAGGGAGATCAGCTCAGCACAGGGAGATCAGTTCGGTGCTTTGTGACCACCTAGAGGGGTGGGTTAGGGAGGGTGGGAGGGAGACGCAAGAGGGAGGAGATATGGGGATATGCATATACATATAGCTGATTCATTTTGTTATATAGCAGAAACTAATACAACATTGTAAAGCAATTATACTCCAATAAAGATGTTAAGAAAAAAGGGGGTAGGGAGGACTGACTAAACTGAAATATTTAATAGCTGTTGTAAAATATATGTGCTATTTTCCTTGTAGTAAAGTTTTCATACTTGAAAAATATATATATTATTTTACAGCTAAATTTCAACTTAAGACATGATTAGTGATTTAAAAATGTACTGAAGAGGGCTTCCCTGGTGGCGCAGTGGTTGAGAGTCCGCCTGCCAATGTAGGGGACGTGGGTTCGTGCCCCGGTCCGGGAGGATCCCACATGCCG